>NW_020525964.1:160000-197500 GCF_003368295.1 Carassius auratus | reverse complement strand
CTCTGTGTATGTGTGTAAGTGTGTATGCGTGTCTCTGTGTGTGTGTGTGCGTGTAAGTGTGTATGTGTGTGTCTCTGTGTGTAAGTGTGTTTGTGTGTGTGTGTGTGTCTCTCTCTGTGTGTGTGTGTGTGTGTAAGTGTGTATGTGTTTGTGTGTATATGTGTCTCTCTCTCTCTGTGTGTGTGTGTGTGTGTGTGTGTGTTAGGCCCCGCCCCCTCTGCAGGAGTTGTGCGCCGCGTTGCTTCAGTCTGATCAGATCAGAGTCACGCGGCGCTGCTGTCTGTCTCTCCGTGTGTTTCTCCGTGTGTTTCTCCGTGAGTCTGTCCTCGGCGGATGAGCGGAAGCACGCGTGTGTTCTGCGGGAATCCGTCTGTTTCAGCGCAGGTAAGAGCTATCGATCTGTTCTCAGCTGTGTTTCTGTCACGCGTGGATCGGATCATTACAGCAGACCGGAGCGGATCAGTCCGGTTTCTGTCCGCATTGCTTCATGCTGTTTCTGATGCTCCTGTCAGCGTTTCTGAAACCTGTTTCGACATCTCTCTGTGGCTGATTGTGTTGTGCTGGTCTTTCTCATTTGGACCGTGCATGTGCTGATCATCATAGATCCTGTCCCAAAACATTACTCAGAATCATAAAACACGACCGTGAGATCTTCAGACTAGATCCAACATCGCTTTGTTGTCATCCGTTTCATTCTGTAAACCGTTTCTCTGTTAAATCAACATTTCAATTCGAATTGAATTCTGTTTCTTCAAAGAAGTGAAATGAAATGGAATCAGTGTCTGAATGAAGCCAGAATGCGTGTTGCATGTTGGTTTCTGAAGCAGTATTGCTGCTGTGAATGGCAGTGAGCGTGCACAGTAAATACACAGTAAATACAGGTAAATACAGGTAAATACAGGTGAAGATGACACTGGAGAGTGTGAAGCACCGGAGGAGCGCACCCTTCCCCCTGAGCAACATCTGAAGCCAGAAACAAGTGCTGAAGTGTTTTCAGCTGCTGCGGGAACAAAGAGCGTCTCCGTCTCTTGTGTCGTGGGTTTGGACTTGTCCGACCTGTTGCCAGCGAGTCTAACACATTCCCTCCGTCCCTGAGAAACACCGAAGCAGCCTGGTCCTCACGAGCTCAGAAACATCACCAAGCTGCTGTCTTTGTTAACCCAAAACAACCTTTTTCATCTCTTAAGAATCAGATTCAGATTCCCCAAAGAACCTTTCAGTGATCAGCTCTTAAAAGTAATATTTTTTCTCTTTAAAGAAGCTTTTGTGGAATGGAAAGGTTCTTCGCTGCACCACGGACACCAGTAAAGATAACGTTTCTTTTTAAGAGTGCGTGTCAAAGATTATTTGCATTTAAAGACTGCAAAACATAAACTAAGACGAAGGAGTGTGATATAGTTTAATGGTGAATGTACATGGTGTATACACAACGACTTATCAGCAAATAGAAAATAAAGCACCATATGAAGTGATTTTAAGTTTAAGAAGTCATTAGACTCCAGTGTCTTCAAGCATTTTAATATTTCAAAGAACTACTCACTTTGTCCACTATAAAGAACTTTTGTGCATTGATCAAGTCTCATGGATGTTAAAGTAGCATGCCAAATTAGCTTTTAAAGATGGTTCAGTCCAGATGAAGGAGTGTGATTATGGTTTATGGGTGATGTATTGGATATTCAAGATATATTCACAATGATTTGTGTAAGTAAGCAATGCACCATTTATTTGGCTGTGTAGATTAAGAAGTCATTCTACTTCAGTGTCTTCAATCTCTTTCCCAAAAGAAACATTTTTATCTTAAAGTGAAGAGCACTTGATTTTACTTCGGCTCAAAATCAATGTGCATTGATTGAAAAAGTTTCATGGATGTTGAAAGTTCTCCGTGCAATCATTAAAGCCTAAATAAACGTTATGTTCAAGTGCAAAATGGTTGTTTAAATGCACACCATTTAACATCCATGAAACTTTTCCAATGCACACTGCTTTTTTTTGTAGAGCAAAAAGTTCTTTGGGGAACCAAACTGGTTCTAGTTTATGTTTTGCAGTGTTTCAAACACTAGTAATCTTCAGTGTGCCAGACTAAATCAGACCGCGCTCGATTGAAGGGCAGTGGATAGTTGACCTCGTCCATCTCCAGCACCACTTTCCCAGGACGCCAGAATTAGAGGCTCTTCTGTTCTTCTGTCAGGCTTCAGAAAGCGTTCTCTGACGGGAGGAATGTGAGGAATGTGAAGAGGAGACTCGCACCACGGTGAGCTTTCACACCACGACAGACCAGACACGAGCGATGGTGCGAAAACTCTCAGATTTGTTTTCACTCTCTCTCTCTTTTGGGTGATATCTGAGAGCGAGTGTGCAAAACCAATCTTTATGGCCAAATGAATCATTCCCCGAGGCTGTAACTCCAAACACAAGTTTTGAGCGGGCGTGAAATCAGCTCAGGTTCATGCATGCAGACTTATTTGAAAAAGGTTGTGTTATTTCCTGTTTTAACCATCCGTGCCTTAAAATATACCAGCAACTGCTTCTGCGAATAGAGTCCTGTATCAAACTGAGTCATTGTGCGAAGACACATTTGCAAATGTGGTTTAGACCTGCACCTGCTGCTCCTCTTTTTTAGAAAGCGGTGAGCTTGTTTCTTAATTAAGAGTCTAAAAATGAATCGCATGTGTGCGGCAAAGGTAATTAATGATCTGAAAGATTTCTCAATCCAGAGCAGACGCCATCTGCTGCTGTCCTTTGAAAAAAACCACTAAACAAATGTGTTATGGTCATTAAATATTTGCATGGTAATTAGTTGCAACTTTAAACAAGCTGCATGAAGCATTCCTGGATCTTTCCCGCTGCTGGTTGATGGTTTCAGGGAAAGATCCGCTTGGAAAGATTCAGAGAAAGTCCATGCAACTCGTTGAAAATATGCAGCAGGAGGTTTTCCTATCAAACATATAAACAGCTGAAATTCACGACGGTCTGTGCTTTATCTGGTGTTTTTCAGACTCCTGTGCTGTACGTTATGATCAAACCCCATCGTAAACGTCTGTAGAGTCGATCAGACGTGATCTGGAGGTCTGCTTTACAATGTCTGCGTGTGGAGAGTTTGCAGAGCACGTGTGGAAACCAGGCTCCTGTAAGAACTGCTTCCATCCTCGCAGCGCTCACGGACCGACCGGATCGACGGGAGCCGCTTGTGTCCCAGCGAGTCTGATCGGGGAAGACGAGGATGGGGTGACGTCTCCCTCCCCGTTTAGCAAACCCACCATCGCTGTCAGACCCACCATGATGAACACGGACGTCACAGCGGAGCTCATGACAGACATCAACATGAATACAGAACAGGTAACTACAGAAATGCACTGAAATACTGGAGAACAACACCAAAAGATTAAAATGTGCTCCTTTAAACTCTTGTTATGGTGAAAGTCAATGCTATCTCCAAGGTGGGTTCAGGTGGGTGGGGTTGGGTCAACATTCTCCAGTAAATGGGTGGAGACTGGAATGTGTTTGTGAACACGAGATAACAGACTTCATTCAGCTGAATGGACCCTGTACAGGAAGGTAGTGATATGGACACCTTCAGGCTTTTAAACAAAGATAATTAGATCCCCGCCAAGGCCATTGACTCATTTCTATCACAGACTACAAAGGAAACACACATGGACACAGTTAGTCACATAAAGTGTCTGTAGAGTCAAATAAGATGATTGATTGGTTATTTGTACTTGTGAATAATTGTCAAGTCAATCAATGCATTGCCTGTGAAATCTTATCTGCTTACTCTGTGCTTGTTTATGTTTTGATGTCATGATCTCAAGGTGGGTTTCTCACAGTGATGAGTTTTCCCAAACTTATTTATCACTTCTATGTCTCAGAACAACCAGAAGACCTCTGTAGGACTGAAGAAAGCTCTGGATTTGGCTCCTCTGTACATCGAAAGCAATGGATGTAATACACCTCTTAGAGAAACCATAATACAAAACGGCATCTCTGGAAAGAAGTTCTCCCAAAACGTTTGTTCTCCCACTGGATTATCCAACGACTGCATGGTTATCAGCGATATAATTGTGAGTCAAGAAGATGGCAGTGTTCCCCACAGTCTGAAAGAGAACGGGAACAGTGACTCCTATAGACAGATGACCAAAGTGGTCAAGAGCACTTACACCAATGGAGATACATATCTTCATAATGGGACTGGAAACAGTGATGGAGTTACACGTCCTCTAAGGGCATCCGTAGGGGAAAGGCAAGGCAGAACTGCACCAGGGAACACGGTTAACGGATCGTCCAATGAGACGCCAGGTACTTCACCATCTCCAGTGACTCCAGACTCCTTCCACAGAAGCCTGTCGGACTCGTGCTCCAATCGGAGCAGCGTGGATTCGTCACCAGGACTCCGGAGTCCTCAGAAGTCTCCAAGCGTTCCCCAAAACGGGCTCGAGGGAAGTGAGCCGATCTATGCCGAGAGCACCAAGAGGAAAAGACGACTCAATGCTCAGAGCGATGGGAAGGCTCCGCAGTCCTCCGAGTCTGACACCGAGGTCAACGTAAGCGACAATCAAAGAGCGACTATTACAGTCATGGCCGCCCACACTGAGGAAAACAACCGGACGTTTTACCTGAGCAGCCCGGATTCGGCCGTAAGCACCCAATGGACCCATTTCAGCCCAACCACTCCCAAAGACCCAACGAGCCCAGCGTTCACTTGGCCAAACGCTCCTGATGCTCCTGAATCCACCCAACCCAAGCCTCACTCGAGTCCTCTGGTTCCCCCCAAGATCAGCACCCGTCCACCCAGACTTGGTACCTCCAGTCTCTCCCCAGTACCGTTACCCGAGCTCAGCTTTCACGCCGTTCTTTCTCCAAATCTAGGGACTTCACAAGTGGAAGCCAGGACTCCAACTCGCACCGTCCCAGAGTGGAGACACAAGTCCCACAGCACCAGGAGTCTGGAGGGCTGTATTGATGAGGTGGAAGAAGAGGTCGAGTCTGAGGGGACGGACAAGAGATTGGGCTCTTCTATTGGGACGGGCGACTCCATCAATAGTTCTGCTGTTCCTTGCATTGAGTCCAGAGAATGGACGAGCGAGAGCAGTGCGATGCCAGGCACCGCCAACAAAAGCACCAGTCATATCCAAGCAGAGAACCCGTCCTCTCTCATTCCCTCCAGTGAACCCAACACCAGTCGGGATCCTGCGCCTCCGCCGCCGCCTCCCAAAAAACACCACCGGTGAGAGCTACCTCCTTATTTTTTTATGCTGTTTTCCATGTTGGTTTCCATGTTTCCAAATATTATTAATTTACTGATGCTTGTGTTAATGGTGGCTTCACGTGCTTTGGTAAATACAAGTTACCTAGTCATTTTTGGACAAGGGTAAGGTCGGATATCCATCTTGGAGATCATTTTGAGACCCGTTTCCAAAAAACATTCTGAAGCTTAGCATTTATTGGACTGAAACTTCAGAATAAGTTGAACGTATAGTTGGTTGTCATCGAATGGGATGCCAAAGTCTATTGGATATTGAATGAAAATCTTCAATACATTTTGGCTTTAAAATGGTTTTCCTAAAGAAACAAGGAAGAATGAACCAATTGTCCTCCGTTATTTGTTTGGTTCCCAGCAACAAAGCACTTGAATCTATAATAAACAAGTACTTATGATTTCAGAAGTGTTACAGCGGAGATTTTCGATCGCATGTGAAGGCAAGAAACAACCAGTTAGGTTTGTTGCCAGGTGTTCTTGATCAGGGTATTTTAACTCATTTAGAAACATTGCTAGTCAGTGCTTTATTAGTGACGAGTTCTGTTGTTAGTTTATTCTTATCTCAGGTTTCGTCTTGTGATTGATTCATGGTGAGATGTTTGGTGTCTTTGGTTTTGAAGTATTGAAGGATTGTATTAGTCTGTAATCAACCCTCATAAGATGGTTTTCTGTAAATAGAGAGCTGGTCTTATTGACACTAGAGCACTGAATGTGTGTTTGTTTGCTGTTAAGTCATTTAACACTTGCAGGCTGATTGAACATCATCTGCTAAGACTGTTAACGCTTGTAACATGTATTCTGTTTTTGCATCCAAGAAGCATTCATTTATAAAACATATTTTTTGTCTTAAACTATTATATCTGGGCAGCAACTTCTCATTAATGAGTAAATGTGAAAAAAGAAAACTCTAAGTTTTGCATGTTGTTATTGCATGCGCCCCTTTTATTACTTAAAAATGGTTGAATTTCTTTGAAACTTCGAAGTACACATTAACTACACCAAAAAACTTTAATGCAATATATTTTCATATATTTTTCCTTCATTATTGATGATACTTTTATTTGGATATATCATTGTATGTAATTTATAAAAACATATAATCTGCGAATTTCAAATTTTTTTATGCTGCAATGGTTCGTCAACAGACTTCAGTCTAAAAAAAAAAATCCGTCCAGAAGTGTGAGAGATATGGGGAAAAGGATAAATATATTTGACAAAAAAAAATTTTTGTAATAATAATTTTTGACACTAATGATACTCCATACATTACGTAAAAAAAAAAAATCTTGTACATAAGCTTAAAAAATATGTTTTTGAGGGTCTTGAAGCATTTGTAAAGTGTCATAGCAAACAAATGTGATTTGAATGCGTCTCCTCCGGACTGGAGTTGTGAAGCTGAGGGTGAAACTGGTCTCTTTCAGAGCTGAAATTAAACGTGTTAACACCTCACCTTTAGAGAAGCGCTCTCTGCCCTTCAGAGCTGTTTCCATTAGCTTGAGCTTTAATTAGTTCTCATGTTAGACTGACTCACAGGAACATTTCAGGCCCAGAGTAGCATCACCTCGTCAGAATAAAGTGTGCATGTTCCCGTCTGTCAGAGTCGACAAACATCTGCTATCTGAGCATCAGCCGTGTTCAGATCCTCGACCGACTGACGCCACACACACCGCGTGTTTGAGATCTGTGTTTATACCATCAGCAGCGAGGTGTGAATTCAAGCCGTGTGTTTCCAAACAAGAGCTTTTTTCAGCAGATCGCTGCGGTTTGTGGCTGTTGAGACGTGCTGCTGCTATCAGAAGCCAAGAACGATCTGCAGATGCAGGAGAACATAAATGTGTGTCGAAACTTTCACTCAGAAATTGCTAGCAAAAGACACAGTCAGACTGTGCAAAATGACAAAAATGAACTAATGCAGGGTTTCCCAAACTGGTTTTTATGAGTTGGTGAAATCGAGAAAATGTGAATAATTATTATTTAAATATTTAAACAGTTTATTTGTTTATAATTTATTTGCTTTAATAAATAAAAATGTATCAAAATTTGTTTTATATTATATTAAATATTATAAAGATATTAATATAATATAAACACTGAATATATTATATATATATCAGTGTTTTATATTTGTTGAAATTTAAAAGATATGTATACTATTTTTATTGTAGTTATTTAAATATTTTTAAAAAATTATTTGTTTTTATTTATGTGCTTTAATAAATAAAAATGAAGTATTTCATTTTTTTTAAATATTATATTCATATAATAAAGATTTTATATAAATAAAAAATATATTCAGTGTTTTATATTTGTTGAAATGTAAAAGATATGTATAATATTTTTAATATAGTTATTTGAATATTTAACCAATTTATTTGTTTATAATTTATTTGCTTTGATAAAAAAAAAATACTTTTTTAAATATTATATTAAATATAAAGATATTTATATATTCGGTATTTTATTTTTAAAAATGTGAAATATATGTTTAATATTTTTAATATAGAAAATATTTCACGCTAAAGTTTTATTTAATAACAATATAATTTATTTCATATATTTTGGGATTGTTTTATTGTATTATAATATTTAGTATATTAAATATTTATAATATTTTAATGTTATACTAAATTGTATCAAAGATTCTATATTAAAGAATTGTAATATTATATTGGAATAAGATGTGTATCAGTGTGACACGTCCCCGTCCTGATCTGTCTCCAGGTCCCTGGTCAGTGTCTGGTTATTATTACTGGAGTGATGCTGTAGTACAGTAATGTGATGTGGGAGCGTTAAAGCGTGCACAGACTCGTCGTGAGCTCTTCATGAGATTAAACTGTGCTTCGCTGGAGTCAGAAACAGCAGCTCATGTGGTTTCTATAACAAATATTAAATGTGCTCCAGTAACTGCGGATGAATCTGAGTTTAACGGCACTTAATGTCCTGGAAACAGGTTATTTATAGAGATGCAGTGTGTAGAGCTGTGTGTTCATCTTCAGTGTGTGTGTGTGTGAATAGAAACGTCCAGGAATCCCCAAACGTCTTCATCAGCTGAACCTCTTTACATTTTAAAAGTTAATATTCTAATAATTTAACAACACGTTCACACGATTCTCTGATGTAGTTCAGAGGTCACATGACATTCAGATCAACAAATAATATATTACATTTAGCTTTTAGTAAGTGCCTCATTTTATTCATTTTAATTTTACATTTTTAGTATTTATTCATTTTGACAGTTTCATTTATTGATTGTTTTAATTAAATTTTCCATTTTAATAATTTGTGATTTTATTTTAAATGCGGTTGTTTTTATTTTCAGTTTGACTTTTTTGTATTATATTTGTCATTTTATTTTTAAATTTTTATTGTTGAATTATTATATTTTTATAATTAACTTGATATAATTTTAACTTGATTGAATTTTACATTTAAATATATTAATTTGTTTATTTTAAAACATAAAAAATATTTTTTATTTTTATTCATTTTGATTGTTTTAAATTAAAACCCGTTTCATTTATTGATTTGTTTTAATTTAATAAAAATATATAGTTTGTCAGTTATATTTTAAACTTTAATTTTTTTTTTATTTATCCATTTTATTTGATTGTTTTAATTTAATAAAAAATATATAATTTGTGATTGTTTTATTTTAAACTTTATTTTAAATGTAAAACTTTCAGTATTTTATTTATTTGTAATTTCTTTTTTAATTTTTATTATAGAATTATGTTTTATAGTCAACTTGTGTATTTGAATTTTACATTTTAATTTTATTAATTTGTTAATTTAAAAAAAAATAAAACTTTATTTGAATTTTACTTTATTTTAAAATTAATTCTATTTTAATTTTACATTTTTATGATCTAATTTTTCTATTTTTTTCTTCTTTTTAAATGTTTAATGATTTATTTATTATTAATAATTATCTTTTCATCAGCTCAGTTGGGGAGCCTTGATTGTTCAGGACTAGAGAGAGTGAATGGGTGAAGTTATGATCTCTTCTGACGAGTTATTAACGAGCAGGAGCTGCAGTGGTTGTGATGTGGGTGTGTTCTGGTGTTTCTCTGAGCCTGAGTCGAGCTGAAGAAGCTTCTAGAGCAGGGAACAGATGAAGAGCGCCTCGAGTGTGTGTTTCCGCGCCTCGGGTCGTGTTCTGCTTCGAGAGCACATGCTGTCAGAGATGATTAGAGATCAGACTCAGAGAGAAGCAGTGATTCTCGCTCAGACGCTGATCATCCTCCGCTCCTCGGCTGCTCAGGTGAGTGACGCTCTGTGGTTTCACTCAGGTCCTGTGCTTGTGCTGGTTTAATCCAGTGCAATGATAATCAATCTCCACTGGTCTATAGGACCGCTAGAGCGCACCAAATACATCTTTCCTTTAGTTTTTTAATAATATAATGCTACATTCATGAAATATGTGCTAAAATATTTGGTATAATATATACATGTAATCTACTAGATATTAAATGTTCTGAATTATATTTAATATAATGTATTAATAATATTTATAAATGTATAAAAATAATTGAATACTGCATTAAATATTATACATATTGTTCTGATGTGAATAGGCTTGTAAAATATGCTGAGTTCAAATGTGTGTGAAATAAAAAGAAAACACTGTTTTTTATTGTTAATGAAAAATAAAAATATAAACATACAAATTTTTTTTTTTTTTTAAACAAACAAACTAGATAAACAGCTAGATTCAACTAGAAATTAGATAAACAAACAAACATATTTCAAATTTGCTGTGATGTTGCTATGTGGTTGCTACGGTGTTCTGGTGGTGGTTTAATATTTTAGGTGTGAGTTCAGGTCTGGCGTTCAACACACACACACACACACACACACACACAGCAGATCATCTGTACGTGTGGTGAGACGCTCATGTTTGCCTTAAAGAGAAACAGCAGCAGTTTATAGACTCAAAATCACAGGAAACACAAGACACACACACATTTATTTATATACACACTCACACAAACACACACACACATTTATTTATACGCACACACACAGGAAGTCTACTTATAGAGCGACTCACCGCACAGAGTCATGAGTGTGTTTGTTACTTTGTATCGCAGCGCTGCTGAATGCTGCGCTCTGATTGGCTGACAGGTGTTCCACGCTCTAGATGTTCTACAGTTGCCATGAATGTGTTTTACTGTAGAGCTGCTTTATACACCTGTATTTTACTTTGATTCGTTTTGAGTGGTTTGGTTTGATGTAGCAGCATGACTTTATAGCGTGTGTGTGTGTGTGTGTGTGTGTGTGTGTGTGTGTGTGATGTTTATGTGTCTGTGTTGTTCAGTAGAGCTGGACGAGTCGTGTGTGTGTAATGTATATATATATTTTTAGATGTGAACATCCGTTGTTTGAGAGATTGTTCAGACTGATGTGTCTCTTTACCATTAATGACGAGAGAGAGAGAGAGAGAGAGAGAGAGAGAGAGAGAGAGAAATAATGAGATAATGACACAACGGGGCACAGACTCAGAGAGACTTCCACACGGCTGTGAGGTTAAATGTGTGTGTGTGTTGTCTGCAGGGTGTGTAAGCGTCTGAGTGGCAGTAATATGGATCTGGAGAGTGTGGGTCAGCAGGGGTCACTGGAGAATCTCAGCCAATCACTGCGAGGATTGAACACGTCCAGCGACAGTCTGCAGGCACTCACACACACCGGTGAGTTACACTATTACTTTTCTATTTATTTGTTCATTCATTCGTTTATTTTTATATATTTATAATTTAATATCCATTCATTTATCTTATTGTATAAATTGTTGTTTATGTAATATTTATTATTTTTTATTTTTTTATTTTATATTCATTCATTTATATTTCTTTATTTATTTTATATTCATTCATTTTTATTTATTTTGTTAGTTTTTTGTTTATTTCGTATTCATTAATAAATTTTTATTTATTTTATTCATTTAATTTTAATTCTTTTTTATTTATTAAACAATTAATATGCATTCATTTATTTTTATTTAATATTCATTCATTCATTCAATTGTATTTAATGTTTTTTATTTTTTTAATATTCATAAACTTTTATTTATTTATTTTAACATTTGATTTATTATTTTAAGTGTTTATTATTATTATTATTATTATTATTATTATTATTATTTAAAAAATTGGTTGGTTATTACTATAATTATTACTTACAATTACAGGATTTTATTTGATGAAATCCAAATTAATTATGAATGAATACAAAACAGATAAACACAAAATATAAGGCTTTAATATATTTTTCACTCTCAATTTCTGCCTGATAAAATATTTCAGAGCTTAAAATAACTAGTTAAATGTTATTCATAATAAAATGCCCATTCAGATTTCATGAATTTATTGAATTTTTCCAAGTCTTGAAGTCACAATTTTAAAATGATGCTTTTTTTCCAAAATCAAACTAACTTTGGATTTTATTCGGTAGCATTAGGTCTAATTACAGATGGCATATTCTGTGTCGTGTTTGTGTGTTTGTTGACTGTGTGAGTTTCTGCTCATCTGAACTGGTTCTTGTCTCTGTAGTGAACTTCCTGTGTAGACAGCAGAGGGAAGTTCACTTTGTGTTCAAGGTTTGATAAAGGAATGAAACTTCCTGATAATCAGCAGTGATGAGAAGGGAACATCAGACACAGTTCTTCCTCCTGATGTACTATCACATTCATACAGTAGCTGTGCGAAGCATGTTCCCATAATGCACTGGGGCGCAGAGATAACGGAGGGTTAAATAGAGAAAAGTAGTTTTCTGATGGTTTCCTCTCATGAAGCCACAGATCTCCATCTCCAGGTCTTCATTAATGTGTCACACAAACCACAGAGAGACTGTCACGTGTGTGTGTGTGTGTGTGTGAGTGAGTGTTTGTGTGTGTGTATGTTAGTGTGTGTGTGTGTGTGTGTGTGTGTGCGACTTATAACCATGCTGTTATTGTGAATATCAGTCATGTGATGTTTTTTATGTGTTATAGTTAGATCTTTTTTTGCCATAATCAAACCATATTATCATATCATTAAACAACTTTTAATTCAGTCAATATAAATGTTTTCAATTTGATTTAAAATAATTAACTTTGTTAATTATTAATTGTTCTCCCTCTCTCTTTCTCTAGACTCCACCCTCCGCCTCAGCCCCTCCCCATTTCCCAGCAGCCCGTGTGGCTCCGCCCCAGCCTCGCCGCAGCCCGAGTCGTTTCCTAGCAACAGTCTGGCCAATCAGCTGCAGCCGCCTCCGTTGCCGCAGAAGAAGCTGGTGAACCGCACTGTCTCCGCTCCGCTCGAGTCGAGTCGCCCGCGCCCGCGCCTGCCCTTCAGCGGCTCCGAGACCAACGTCAGCGAGTCTGTGGAGCGCCGCGCTCCTCGTCTGGGGATGGTGACGTCCTGCTCGTCCCCGCAGCTCCACACGCTGACCGCCGGCTCCACGCTGCAGCTCCACGCGCTGCTCAGGAACATGGACAGCCGCGAGGGCATCTACTCGAAGCTGGGCGGCCTGTACGCCGAGTCCCTGCGCCGCCTCGCGCTCAAGTGTGAGGAGCACTTCTCCAGCGGACAGAGGAACACGCTGAGATTCGACGAGAGCAACTGGTCACTCTTCAAACTGACCTGTAACAAACCCTGCTGTGTGTCCGGAGACGCCGTGTATTACTCGGCCTCCTGCGCGTCAGACACCCGAAACACGTACGCCGTCAAGGTGAGGAGACACACGACACCGGCTTCCCTCTGTTCTCACAGTTGTGCTGTCCAGTATTTTTGTGTACGTCACTAAACAAGCCAAAGGTGACACTATGAGACATTGGGCAGCTGTGAATGTTTTGTAATCGTCCGTGCATCCTCGTAACAGTGCTGTTCTCTCTCTGTGTGTTGGTCAGATCTGTAAAGGCCAGGCGCCGGACAGTAAGCAGGTTCATCTGTACGGTCTCTCGGTGCAGCAGAGCGTCCCGTCTCACTTCAATCTGCAGCAGGACTGCGGTCACTTCATCGCCTGTGTGCCGCGGAGCATGTCCCCGAGCGAGGAGAGCGGTCCGGCCGAGCAGGAGCGAGTGGTGGTCATCACACGGGACGTCCCGCACCAGACCGTGGCTGATTTCGTCCGCGAGTGGGAGTCGTTCCACCGCGCCCAGCCGGAGGTTTACGAGCGGCGCGTGTGTTTTCTTCTGCTGCAGCTGTGTGCGGGTCTGGAGCATCTGAAAGCACACGGCGTCACGCATCGAGATCTGTGCATGGAGAACCTGCTCCTGGTGCAGCGTCCGGATCCTCAGCAGCAAAGCCTCCCTCGCCTCCTCATCAGCAGCTTCAGCAAAGCCAAGCGCCGCGACGCCGACGAAACCACGGCGTGCGCCGACCCGCGTCTGAAGCGGGAGCATGCTCGGCTCGCGCCTGAGATCGTCTCGGCGGCGCAGTACCGCAAGTTCGACGAGTTCCAAACCGGCATCTTGATCTACGAGCTCCTGCACCGCCGAAACCCGTTCGAGGCCACGCCGGGGAAATGCGACTACAGATGCGAGGAGCTGCCGCTCATCCCCGGCGCGTCCATCTACTCGGCCGGTCTGCAGAGACTCGCTCACCTGCTGCTGGAGCCGGACCCTGGACGCCGCATCCACATCCGGGACGCCCGGAGCGTCCTGCAGGCGCTGCTGTGGGGGCCGAGGAGAGACCTGCTGGAGCACAGCGCCCCGGAGCCCAGGGACCACGGCCTGCTGAACTGGCTGGACGTGAAGCGTGCGCTGCTCATGATGAAGTTCGCCGAGCGCTCGCTGGAGCCCGAGAGGAACGCGGAGCTGGAGGACTGGCTCTGCTGTCAGTATTTCTCCAGCGCTAACCCCAGATCCCTGTGTCAGACGGCAGAGCTGCTCTACAGCCTGCGCTTCACACACTGAGCCACGCACGTGTCACACACACACACACACACTCGACCGAACACTGTCTGTCTCAGAGATGTCCAAACACTGTGTCCTTCACTGGAATCAAACACCAGCAGCCGAACCCTTTCATTTCATCTCTTCTGCTTGCTTTTATCACCTCAATCTCACCACGTCTGACACACACAGATCACGCTTCACTCACAATTTGAAAAGGGAATATCTATATATTCTTTTTCTTTGCATGATTTAAGATGTTTTGCATGAGTATTTTCATGTCAATTTCTGTAGTGCAGAAACTCATTCTCTTAATACGGTAATGACAATCATGTTGCTGGACAGTTGTTGTTTTAAAACGTTATTTATTAAAATCAGAGTAAAGGAACCGATACAACATAGTGATCTGATTGTGGGAGAATATAGAAGTGTGATCTGCAGAACAGTATTTGATCGGTCCGTCCTGAATGATCTCTGGCTCTGAAGGTTTAGGAGCACAGTTTTAGGCTCTTAAAGGTTTGTGTGGATGAGAAGCAGATGCAGATTCGTCCTGGTAAAGAACATCCCGTCTTCCTGCCGGCTCTGAGTAAACTTCCTGTTTGTGAAGAGAAGCCACTTCCTGGTGCAATATTTCTAGCTTCCTCTGGTTCTGCCGGACACTCGCTGACTAAATGTGATGAACTGTTTTAGATTTATTTGGAGTGCCTTTTGTGATTTATATTTTGAGGTTGAAGCCGAATCATTTCGAGCTTGATGGAGATGAAACTGTGAGTCTGGAATTTCACAGAAGATCTTCAGATGGAATCGAAATTGTGTGCTTTTTTTTTATGTAAATAAATTGTGAAGCAGGTCTTAACAGCGGCACATTGGGTGTGTTTTTAAACCTCATGTTTTTTTCATTTTTATTTCTGATTTTATTTTGCTCTAAAGGTTTTTATTTGCTGCATCCTTCAGTTTTCAGAAAAAAACTCTTAATGTTTTAATGTTTTTGCGCTGTAACGTCCTGTATATTAATAAACTGTGTCAAAGACTTCTGCAGCTTACAATAAAGTGTCAAATATTTTCACATATTACCGATTTGCTTGTGTCTCTGAGTGAATAAGGCTTTTAAAGGAACACTACACCCAAAAATGTAAATCTGCACTCCGTTCATCTGAGATCAGGATGAGTTTGTGTCTTCATCAGGTTTGTAGAAATGCAGCACTGCATCAGTGTCTCATCAATGGATGCTCTGTAGTGAATGGGTGCCGTCAGAATGAGAGTCTGATAAAAACATCCCAATAATCCACAGCACTCCAGTCCATCAGTGAACATCTGGAGAAGACAAAAGATGAAACACATCCAGCATTTTAAACTAAAATACGAGTCTGTAATCCATAATAACACTTCCTCCAGAGAGAAATCCAGACACATATTTGTTAAGATCTCTTTAAACGCTCCTTCTCTACTGATCTTACCTTGAGTCTAGAAATATAAAACTGAACTATAAGATATATCTCAGAAAGATGAGCACATAAAGGTCACATATGAGACTCCTGATCGCTATAAACAGGAGAAGTTCAGTCTCAGATGTGATGAACTCATCTCTGTCTGATTGCGACTGTGGGAATCTGTTCAGCTTTTCATTGTGTTTGTGAGGTTGAGGTCATTTACTGGAACTACAGTAACGTGTCTCTGCCTATCAGACAATTATGGAATTAAACCAAAAAAAATATGGTTTGATGTGGATCTGTAACATCTGTTTAAACATGTTCTGCTCTGGTGTCTGCTTTGATTTCATTTCACTCACTGTATTATTACCATAGACAGTAAAAGAACAGCTCTGACATCTAGCGGTCAGTGAAGAAGCTGCAGCAGGACACAGAGCGTCCGCCAGGGGGCGCACAACGGAGTGTCATGTACTCATATATGTATATACATTTAGTAATAATATATAATATATATAATTACACAAATATAAAACACACACAAACACATATATATATATATATATATATATATATATATATTGAAGTAATGAAATGTATTTAAAAATACATATTTATAAAAAATATTTAAAGTGCATGAATGTACAATGGTTACACTGAAATCTTTTGATTAGTTCATTTTGTACTTTTGATTTGAAAGGTACATCTTTTCTAAACTTTCTCCGTGAGAACGACGTGATCTTCACCGTCTCAGATGCACATAAATAAAGTGTCAAAACATCATAACACATTCACGCCTCAGTCAGCAGACTCGAGAGCAAAATTACATTCGCTTCCTCTCAGTAATTTTCCACGTTTTACTATAGCGAAGCATCAGCTCATGAATATTAATGACGCATGCTCTCGTTCGCACGCTTGACCGAGCCGATTGGCTGAAAGCGTTCCTTTTGAATATTAATTAAGCATGTGCTCTGGTGCACGTACGATGCGTAGCGCCACTCGCTACGTGACGTCATTACGGCTCGATTAATATTCATGAGCCGCGCCTTCGCCGTAGTAGCGCGGAGCGTGTTTTTGTCGCGTCCCGCCTCTGAGCTCCTCACTCTCAGCCGACAGCAGACGAGCACACAGCCGCCGTGAACTCTCCCGAGGCCGGATGGTAAAATCCAACCTCCAGCGGATCCTAAACAGTCATTGCTTTGCCCGCGAGAAAGAAGGAAATAAACCGTGTGAGACTAGCATCATCATGGAGGCGATCAGCAACAGTGTTAACGACATGATGGGGAGGTGAGAGACTTTCACCTCTTTAACAGCTCGTTCACACACATTCAACCATTCACATAATCCACACACTGTAAATATGACTTTATAGAGTCATAATAGTGCGAGCCGTTGTCTTAATTTTCAACCGCGAGTTATTTTCTCTCAGGGCCTTTAAGGCTAATGCTAATATTAGCGGTTGGTTTTTAATCGCGTTTAACATTTGCAACCAACAACACAGCACGTGACACTTTTACAGCTTTAAAGTGTTGCAACCCCTTATTTATGATCCGTGTCATGTTAAAATGATACATTTTAATCCATCTGATTGAAATCAGCTGCTAGCATCTGTGGCCTAATCGGATGTACCCATTTAAACTCACATTCACACACCCGATTGTTTTTCAATATTTCCATTCAGCGGTATATGACTATTTTCGATAGATTAACGCTCATACTGTGTTGATTTCGTTAATCAAGTCGTGTTGTTTTGTGATTTGACGTCGAATGCCTCGTTTTCGCACGTACGTCACAGATGCCGTCATTACGTCATCCGCCTCGGGCCTTTGATCACGCCGACATGTTTAGTTATTCAGATATGTTTGGTTGGTTATGTAGTGTTGTACTGTGTTTTATATAGTGTTGTCCGTTTGAATTAGATTGGAAGCTAGTTTAGATGAGAAATTATGCAACAGTGACGTGTATTGCATAATTATGCTAATTTATATTTCGTGACTTTTATTACTCACTTTTCGTGGCTTGATTGCATGTGACCTTGAAAAGAATGTCGTGAAATATTTATGGTAATTATGTGTTCCGCAATAAGGTAAGACATATTTACTGAATTTTCTCTTCCTGCTTTTTTGTAACATCTTTTGATGCTGACCTTGTATAATGATTACATTGTATCAATAACCATTATTAATTATCCTACATAGTACTACATGGGGTTGATCTGCTTGAGAACCGTTTGGAAAGAGATGAGCTTGAGATTGTAGCTAATGTTTGTGAAACTGTGTGTGTCCCTGCTGACAGAACAGATATGAAGTGTGTGTGTCTCTCTCTCTTTCTCTCTCAGTCTGTCGCTGTGCTGTAGTACTTCCACTGGTCCGGGGCCTCTGTGGTGTTCCTGATGCCCCTCACCCACCTCTGAAGATCCCAGGTGGGCGAGGGAATGGAGCACGGGATCACGCATCCACCGCGGCACCACCACCGCAGCAGCTGTACTCCGTGAGTGTCTACACTACACTCTAAAAGCTGCATACTACGCTCTACAAGATACACATTGCACACGACATACTACGCTCTACAAGATACACATTGCACACGACATACTACGCTCTACAAGATACATACTGCATACTACAAGCTACACTCTACAAGCTGCACACTGCATACTACGCTCTACATGCTGCACACTACATACTGCGCTCTACAAGCTGCACACTACATACTACGCTCTACATGCTGCACACTACATACATGCTGCACACTACATAATGCGCTCTACAAGAGACACACTGCATACTACAAGCTACACTCTACAAGATACACACTGCATACTACTTATTGCATACTACACTCTACAAGCTACACACTGCACACTACATACTACGCTCTACAAGTTTCACACTGCACACTACAAGCTACACGCTACACACTACAAGTTACACACTGCACACTACATACTACGCTCTACAAGTTTCACACTGCACACTACAAGCTACGCTCTCCAAGCTGTTAATTGTCAAGGGTTTTTTAGTTCTTGATTTAAATATCAGTTTATATTTCTAATTGTATTTTTTTAAAAGTCATAAACATTATTTTGGAAGTACTTAGAAACCTGTGCGATCAGAAAACTGGGGTGAATGATAGTAATTTGAGTATTTGAGGTGCTTTTTTATTAATAAAATACAATAAATATATGTACATGTTTTTGGAAAATTATAATTTATTTGAAGTTTTCTACTGAATATGTATTAGTTTTGTTAATTTGTATTATTATTTGTAATTATTATTAACAAAGTAAAAATCTAGAGAAAAAAGAAAGTCACTGATGAATGTTAGTTAAGTCAAACAGAAGTTCTCCAATCACAGAACCGAACCGAACGCAGATATGAAGTGATTCGTGTCCCTAACAAACACGTCTTCTGATTGGCTCTCAGGACAGGAAGTTGACTGTTATTGAAGAGCCCGCTGGGGCCGGTCGCCCCCGGATACTGCACTTCCAGAGCCGGCCCACTGTTTCCCGGGTGATTGAATGGGAGGCGGTGCTTCGAGGCCCCGCCCTGTTCGTGGAGATTCCCTGCGAACCGTTTCCAGAGGGCAGTAAAGAGAGGTGAGCGCCTAGCAACCGCACACGACACCCCGGCAACCACCCGAACATCTAGAGTTGAGTTTCTCGGTCCTCGAGAGTGTGCTGGGATCTGTGGAATTGGTTAGAGAACAAAAATAAAATAAGATTTAAAAAAAAAAAAAAAAAAGATTAAAATATTACAGCAATATAATCGATAAAAATAAATGTTTACATTTAAATATTAAAAGTGAGATTTAAATTAATACAAATTAGATAATTTTAGATTCAAATAATGAAACTAAAATATAGTTTTCTTTGAATTTGGATTAAAATATATTGGATAAAATATTAAATAATACACTTAATGCTTATAGTGTAATTCATAAATCTAATACAAATTATTTTAAAATAAGAAATTAAATATAATACACTGACTTTTTTTATTTTTTATAAGATGAGACTTAAATATTAGGTTAAAAGCTAAAAAAAAAAAAAGTATGAGATTTAAAAGATTTAAATAAATACAAATTGGAATAAAAATAAATGTTATATTTTGTATAAAATACAGAATACAATATAGATTTTAAATAAACACAAACGGTAGAACAACAACTAGAAAAAAAGATTTTTCCAAATAGTATTTAAACATTGTGTTAATCTGACGTGTGTGTGTGTGTTTCAGCTTCGTCTCTCTGCTGGAGTTTGCTGAAGAACATCTGAAGGTCGTCAGTGTGTTCGTCTGCTTCTATAAGAACAGAGACGACCGAGGTATGTCAGACTCTGCTCAGACCTCGTGTGTGTGTGTGTGCGCGCACTGACCTGTGTGTGTGTGTTCCTCTCTTGTAGTGAAACTGATGCGTACGTTCAGCTTCCTGGGCTTTGAGATGGTGAAACCGGGCCACGCTCTGGTCCCCGCTCGACCTGACGTTCTCTTCATGGCCTACAGCTTTGACAGGGATTCCTCTGATGAAGACTAGCCTCCTCTCGTTGCTCCGTCTGCGTCCTGTGAAGCGCTCTGATCGTCTACAGGCTTCAGACGGAGCAGAAGAATCGTTCATGTGCTGTTTGACTCATTTAAAGTGAATCGGTTCGCTTTTAAAGCTTGTGTTTTTGTTTCTCTGATGTTCTGGAATGTACAAAAGGTCATTTCTGCATTCGGTTTGGATGTTTATTTCTGCTCTTTAATGTCGAAGCCTGTGATTGTAGGTTTCTGAGGCTCTTCTGTTCATCGTTTATGGTCCGTTTTTACCTCGGAATGCCGTTTGTAGTATTTTGGGGATGAATCGTGTGCCTGATTTCTCTCGACTGGTACAAACCTTGAAGGGAAAGGACACAGACGCTCCAAAGCTCTTGAGTTTGTGTGTCAGAAGCATGTTTAGTGTTTGTTGTGTGTCGCTGTGCTCTCTCCGTAGTTTATTTTCCTTCTCTGTAGTGGTACACGTACAGCTTCTGTCATAATAAAAATATTATTTAAAGCGTGTGAGATGTGTTTTGTATTCCACATGAGATTCATTTCTTAACATTAAAATGTTTCATTTTTCTATGCTGTACAAAAAAGTCACATCTTTTTAATGTTGTTATTCCAATCTAATTTACTTTTTATTTTTCAATCATTTAATGTCTAGTCGTTATTCTATTTTAGAATCTAAATTTTTATTTTTTAATAATTTTAATCTAGTCTTATTCATTTAATTAAAATAACAATTATTTATCTCTGTTGTGTTTATTTAGATACTGAGTAATTGCACAAGATTTATATTTAAATATTAACATTTAATTTGAATATTCTAGATTATATTTTTTTATTGTAATTAAGATCTTGCTTTTACAGAAACTTGCAAAAATTCAGATTAGTTGAAGTGACATACTGCTATTAACTTGTATAATAAATTAATAAATATTGCTATTAAGAATTATAATTGTAATACACTACTATTATATCTTTATACTTAATTATAAAGTAGTATGCTATTACATATTAATATTTAATAAGATTAACTGAGTAATAATAATCAAAAACTGATTTAGATAAACTCATCAAATACCAACATTTACGGTTTCTACAAATAGCAAAAAAAAATGTATCTCCCTTTCCCACATTTTCATCATCATTATGTTATTTTAATTATTGATTTATTGTAATCTAATTTAATTTATTTTATGTAATTATTTCATTCATCAATTTTCTATTTTTACAACTTTTCTCCAATATTTGTAAATGTTTTTTATTACTGCTTTTTATTTATTTAAATACATATACACATATATCAATCTTATGCTATATTAATCTCATCTCTAATTTGTTTAGAAGCCTTTATTATTGTTTGTATTCATTTATTTTATTACTTATTCAGATATATATGATCTATTAATCTCATTTTGACAGTTTTTCTCTTTAGAACGTTTTTTAAAGTGTGTCTATATCTTTAAAAGCACAGCCCCCCCCCCCCATATTTACATTTCGCGAGAGTTCCCATCGCCTCGCGAGACTTGACGTGACGCGCGTTCTCCCGCAGAGGAGCGCGTACGCCCCCGACGCCCCCCAAACATACGCACTTTCCGCGCTCGTTCGCGCTGCTCTTGACGCTCGTCGGTCGGTTGGCGCGGAGCGACGATGTGGATCCAGATCCGCACGATCGACGGCAAAGAGACGCGGACGGTGGAGGATCTGTCGCGCCTCACGAAGATCGAGTCGCTGCGCGTCAAGATCCGCGACATCTTCAACGTCAAGCCCGAGCAGCAGAGGCTCTTCTACCGAGGAAAACAGGTAAGAGACGCTCGCACGGGAATCCGCTTCTCGCAACGGATCCGGATTCAGACAGAAAACTTCCTGATTCAGAGCGGCGCGCGATCCGTAATAACGATCGCGTCATGTAAACACGCGTCATGTGTGTGATTTACAGTAGTCTAACTAGCATCACTCATACTGGTTAAATCAAGAGTTTCACTCTTTTAAATGTCACGGACCCCCAAATGTGACCATAAATATATTTAGAAATTTTTAAAACCTATAAAAAATATGCATAATAATATTAATTGGAAAATACGTTCCGGGATCAGTGTATGGAAGTCCGTTTCCGCCACTGTAAAAAAGAAAAGAAAATTGCGACATTTTTTATATATATTTTTCTCGTAATTATGAGTTTATATTTTATCATTCTGAGAGAGAAAAAAAATCTGATTTGCAAGTTTTTATCTTGCAATTATGCGAAAAGAAAATTCTGAATTTTGACTTTCACACGCTGATGATTTGTGCATGATTCAGTAAATGAATCAGAACTGTGTTTGGAATCGATTCATTGAAATGAGCAGATTTACTGAAATGATTCAAACTGATTCTAATGCGTGTTACTTCTGATGAGTCTTAAACATTGGGTTATTATTATTATATATTCTTTTAATATATATATTTTATATTATTTTAGTTTTTATTACCGTTTCATTTTCAGTTAGCCTTTGAGGTGGACTAAAGGTTTCATTTTTATAATTGCATCTAATTTTACTTTTGATATTTTATTTATTGTCTTTCGTTTTTTTTATAGTATAGTTAAATATTTTATATTATAAAAATATATACTTTTAATATAAAAAAAATACATCTGAAATTTTCATTTAATTAAAATCTTTAGATTTATGTTTGTTTTTTGTTAATTATATTATTAACATTTGTCGCGCATCACTCTCTTACCCATAATTCACTGGGCAAAATTGTAAAATGCTCTAAGAAACTTAACGGTTAAATAAAAGCACTTTAAAATCAGTATGATTTTACTGTAATTTAATATTTTGTTAATATTTAGAATTGTATTTTTAGACTTTCTGCCTTTAATTTAAGTTACAGTAATTAGTTGTTTATGTCTTAAAAGAATATATATTTTTTATAATTTCTTTTTAAAATAAAAGCCCATTCAAATCTTTGTGATTTCTTTTTTTATAAATTGCTTTACTATTACATTCTGTAATATTTTGTTTTGAAATTTTCAGTTTTTAATTTAGCTCAAGTTTTTTGCAATTTCGCTGTGTTTCAGACTTAAATTTTATTGCTAGAAAATTAAGGATGACCTATTATGCAATAATCACTTTGATAATTTGTTGTATGGCCGCAGTGTGTGAAACAACCAGCCTTTAATGGTGAAAATCTATGTGGTAATTTTTATTCATAAAAGTGCCTTTCCTGCACTGTACAGTTGAAGTGCTCTTGCTTTGCCAGAGCATGTGCTTTTGAAGCTCCGCCCTCTTCTGAAAAGGGAGGCGGGATTACCAGTTCATTTGCATTTAAAGGGACAAACAAAAAAGCAGCTGTTTTGGCTCGTATCCTAAACAAGAAGCTATAAACATGATCTGTGGGGTATTTTGAGCTAAAACTTCACAGACATTAGAGACTTATTATAAATCTTGTAAAAAGGGACATAATAGGTCTTCTACAAACAGCTGTTTTTTGTATCAGTAAATAACTATTAAATACTCTAGTATAGTTATGAAATTATGTACTCTAATTTTTTTTAGTTTTTAATACTTTTTTTGTTTCCATTTAAAAAAGGTTGTACACTTTTAAGTTTTTAAAAAATATATATGTATAATAATGTTTTTAGGTTTATTTTATATAGTTTTATTTATATTACATAAAAATGCTACAAACTGTTTTTAACATCATTAATCTACTAGTAAATAATCTAATAGTATATAGTTGTACAATTATTTACTATAATATATGAGTAAATATTTTGAATACATTATGTTGTTAATGTTTTAGTTATTTTGTCTTTTTTTTTTTTCGTTTTATTTGTATAAGTTCTTCAGTTTGACCTAAAAAACTTTTATATAAATAGAATTTTAATTATAGCTTTAGTAATTTTGTTGTGTGCATTATTCAGATTTCATTCATATTCATTATATATATATATATATATATATATATATATATATATATATATATATATATATATATATATATAGTTCTAATTAGATGTATTTATTGAATTCATTCATATTTATTTATCATGTTAATTTTGTTGATAGAAAATGAAATATATAATAGATATAAAATCATATATATATAATAATAACAATAGCAGTTTTTGATTTTATACATTCATCTTGCTTTCATAATTTTGAAGAATTTTTTTACTTGTTAACAAGACACAAATACAGGTAAATACAGTCAGCATCAATAGTTGAGTGGTAGCATCTGAAAGTGATGTAGCTTCATCATCAGACAGTGTTCACTGTTGAGTGCACTTGTGTTCCTCTGTGCTTCTGTCAGCTGCGGTCTGTCGTCACGTGGAGCTGCTTTTGTGGAGTGATGTGTGTGTCATGATCTGGTTTTCTGAGGAAGTTTCTGGAGTGTGAGTTCAGTCTGAGGTCGGATTGTGACACACATTCACACAAACCCATGTCAGATCCGGCTCATGATCTCCTCCGTTCATACACTCCTCTCTAGCGCAGTGTGTGTGATGTTACACTGATGTATGCATTGGGTTATCAGTGTGTCAATCACCAGAGTAAACCTCTGTCAGCACTCATACAACAACACATCATCACCTAGAGAAGAAGAGAGAGAGTGAGTGAGAGTGTGTGTGTGTGAGTGTGAGTGTGTGAGTGTATGAGTGTGAGTCTGAGAGTAAGAGAATATGAGTGTGAGTATGAGTGTGAGAGTGTGTGTATGAGTGTGAGAGTGTGTGTGTGTGTGAGTGTATGAGTGTGAGTCTGAGAGTATGAGAGTATGAGTGTGAGAGTGTGTGTATGAGTGTGAGAGTGTGTGTGTGTGTGTGTGAGTGTGATATTGTGTGTATGAGTGTGAGAGTGTGTATGAGTGTATGAGTGTGAGACTGTGTGTGAGTGTGAGTGTGTGAGTGTGTGTATGAGTGAGTGTGAGAGTGTGTGTATGAGTGTGAGAGTGTGTGTGTGTGTGTGTGAGTGTGATATTGTGTGTATGAGTGTGAGAGTGTATGAGTGTATGAGTGTGAGAGTGTGTATGAGTGTGAGTGAGAGTGTGTGTGAGTGTGAGAGTGAGTGTGAGAGTGTGTATGAGTGTGAGTGTGTGTGTGTGTGTGTGTGTGTGTGAGAGTGAGTGTGAGAGTGTGTATGAGTGTGAGTGTGTGTGTGTGTGAGTGAGTGAGTGTGTGTATGAGTGAGTGTGAGAGTGTGTGTATGAGTGTGAGAGTGTGTGTGTGTGTGTGTGTGTATGAGTGTGAGAGTGTGTATGAGAGTGTGTGTGAGTGTGAGAGTGAGTGTGAGAGTGTGTATGAGTGTGAGTGAGAGAGTGAGTGTGAGAGTGTGTATGAGTGTGAGTGTGTGTGTGTGAGTGTATGAGTGTGAGTGTGTGTGTGTGAGAGTGTATGAGTGTGAGAGTGTGTGTGGGAGAGTGTATGAGTGTGAAGGTGTGTGAGTGTGTGTGTGAGAGTGTGAGAGTGTGTGTGAGTGTGTGTGTGAGAGTGTGAGAGTGTGTGAGTGTGTGTGTGAGTGTGATATTGTGTGTATGAGTGTGAGAGTGTATGAGTGTGAGAATGTGTGAGTGTGAGAGTGAGTGTGAGAGTGTGAGTGTGTGTGTGTGTGAGAGAGTGAGTGTGAGAGTGTGTGTATGAGTGTGAGTGTGTGTGTGTGTGTGTGTGTGTGTGAGAGTGTATGAGTGTGAGTGTGTGTGTGTGTGTGTGTGTGTGTGTGAGAGTGTATGAGTGTGAGAGAGTGTGTATGGGACAGTATATGAGTGTGAGTGTGTGTTTGTGTGTGAGTGTGAGAGTGTTTATTCTCCGGCTAACGCACAAGTGATGCACAAGTTTGAACACAAACACACACAAACAGAAACACATTGCTCTCCTATCCACACAAAACCAGCCGTCCTTTCCTCACACACACACACACACACACACACACACACACACACACACACACACACACACACACACATACACACACACACACACACACCACACACACACACACACACAGACAGACATACACACACACACACACACACACTATCTCACACACACACACACACAGACACACACACACACACACACAGACACACACTATCTCACACACTCACACACAGACACACACACACACACACAGACAGACACACACACACACACACACACACACACAGACAGACACACACAGACACACACTCACACTCACACACACAGACACACACACACACTCACACACACAGACACACACACACACACACACACTCACACACACACACACACACACACACACACTGCTAACAGAAGCGGTCTGAGCTCTCATTAAAGCGTGTGAAGCGAGCTCTTGTCGTCTGGCTGTAGTCCTGCTCTGTCTGACGCCGCGCCATTTTGAGCGCAGTGAGAAGACATGATGTTATGTAAATCACTGGAGCGCTGCACAACCTCCAATACAGCCACGAGTCGCTGTGTGTGTGTGTGTGTGTGTGTGTGGTGCATTTGACAATCTGTTGGTTGCAAAAATGCATGTGTGAGAGTAAACACACACGTGTGCTTTTCCTTCCAACAAAGATGGAAACTCAAACTAGCCGAGCAGGGAATGAACACCACTGCAGAGCCCAGCATGGAATTCTGGGATATGTGAGGACCCCCCCCCCCCCTTCGTGAAGAATTGAAGAAAGAAAGAGGAAGTAGGTCACGCTCAGATCGAACACATCGAAGTCTGTTTACTGGCGATACTGCGGTAAAACTGCTCCCAGTTTACTACAGGACGAGCTCACAGCGCTCCGGCGGCTCGCCAGATTAAACCAGAGAAGAACACACACACACACACACACACAGAGTCAGTAATACACACTACAGTGGGGTTTAACTGTGTAAAGCGTGTTTACAGGTGTGTGTTCAGCGGGGCGAGAGATTCAGGGAAACACTCGTGAGTAATGGAAGCGTGTGAGTCTGGAGATGTTTCTGCGGGAATTATCTGGAATCTGGACGGGAAAACAAACATGAGTCATTTTCCAGCAGTCCTCTCTCGTTCCCCACTTCAGCTGAATTCCACTGGAGACACTCTTTCACCTTCAGGATCATGTCAGCGCTTTTAGGATTAACACGCTTGTGTTTGGGTGAATCTGTCACCTCACAGAGAACCGCAGAAGAAATCAGAGTTTGCAGAAATCACATGAAGCACCACAAGTAGTTTTTACAGGATTTTCATCAATTCATCAATCTTCAGTTTTCTCTTTAAAACACACTGAAAGGTGATTTTTTGTGTGTGTGTGTGTCTTTCTTCTTATGAGTTGTTGTTGTTGTTGTGTTTTTCATTAAAAATGATAGTCAACCACAAACTAAGCATTGGTATTAATAATAATAAGCCTGAAATCCAAACATCTTTTATTTATTTGCATTACAACTAGAGATGTTCCGATACCCTTTTTCTCTTCCCGATACCGATTCCGATACCTGGGCTCAGGGTATCGGCCGATACCGAGTACTGATCCGATACCTGGGTGTATATCTGTATATACAGCTGTATATACTACTAGCCCTGTGTAAATTGCTAGAATTTTTTTATGGTGTGCTTCAGACAGATCCCTCAATAAAACATGAACAAATACATGGTGAACTACTGTATTTATTACAGTATTTTTATTATCTAACATGAATTTGACAGTATTATTTATTTTCTTATGCAAAAAAGAACTTCAAATGCAGCCAAAAATCTAACACCGCAAACTAAAAAAGGTATTTAAGTTTTACAATATAACTGTATAAAAAAACTGCAACAAATAAGTCTAGGAATATAAAAAAAGATCTATTAATCAGATAATCTCTAACAAGTAAAAAACAAGTAAAAAACAAGCAACCATCTAGGCATAATTATTATTATTATAGAGATGTATTATTATTACTGTAGGCTACAACAGTAGCTTTATATATTGTCAATTTACTCATGTAAACCAAACATTTATTTTAATGGGCTGCCATGAAGATCTTTGAGTGTCTGTGTTTATGATATGACAGTATTCTCAAATGAAACGGTAAATTCTCATGAAGTGACGGTTTATGCGTTCGTGTCCTCATGACACACAGCAGAGACTACAAAACAGCGAGCTCTCGCGCATCTGTGCCAGTCACCCACAGAGATGTAGATTTTGCGGGAGTAATATTTAAATAGTATTTTGCAGTTTAATATTCACAGACACTAGTATATATTCGGCTACTGTCTGGAGCCCTGCGTTTTGACTTACACGGAAGCGACTGAACGCAGCTGCCGGTACTGAATATACTTGAGAGTCTGTAACTACCGGTACTACAGAGACATACTGCTAACCACTGATCTATAATATAGTAGCGGCTTCACTGTCTTTTGGCAGTTTAGAATGTGATGAGTGATCCAGTCATATATAGATAAGGGCTGCTAACGCGTTTTCATTTCTTCTTCGCTGCTCTAAACAGGGGTTGCTTGTGGCAACACAGCACAACTTCCTGTGTTTTCAATGCATTTTGAGCAGCGAAGAAGAACCGTGCAGCGGTTAGGCAAAGCTTGCGGTCATAACTAGGTCTTTTTTAAGAAAATGGTATCGGATCGGTATATGGGTTCATGTACTCGCCGATGCCGATGCCAGAATTTGTTGTGGTATCGGAGATATTTCCGATACTAGTATCGGAATCGGAACAACTCTAATTACAACACAGGTTTATATTGAGCTGCACACGTGAGATGTGGAGGAAAACCAATCTATATCCCAAGAATCAATTCATGCCGTTCTCATTACTAAACACTATTTGTAGCTCCTCCCATCCAATAATAATAGTTCACCCAAAAATGTAAATTAGCCCATGATTTGCTTCATATTAGATCTGTGCATTGAGTCTTAAAGTGACAGCAGCGTAATAAACCTGTGTGTGTCAATCATGTTACTCAAACAATCTCAAGACAATCTCTCGCCGCTCTTGAATGAATCACTTTATTACTTTAATAAAAAGCGATTCAGATCGTGGATCGTGATTGTGTGATAAGATCATGATATGATATTTTGGGAAGATCGAAAATCATCCGAGGTGTGTATAATGTCCTGGCTCTTCCAAGCTTATAATGGCAGTGGATGGGTGTTATTTTTCAGTAGTCCAAAATAAGTCCAATAAAGCGCATAAATCCATTGTATATACAACTGGTCAAAAGTTTGGGATCAGCAAAACTTTTAATGTTTTTTAAAGAAGTCTCAAGGCCAAAAACCCGCTGGATCTGTGTGGGACACTTTATATGATGGATGGATGCGCTTTATTGGACTATTGAAAAATAAACACCCATTCACTTCCATTATAAAGCTGGGACTTTTTATATAACTCCGATTGGATTGTTCTGACATTACAAAGTCATATAAATCTAAGATGACTTAAGGATGAGTAAATCATGGGGTAATATTCAATTTTGGGTGAACTGTCCCTTTAAAGGGATTTAAGAATGTTGACGGTAGCCATTGGCTTCCACAGTATTTTTTCTCCATACCATGGAAATCAGTGGCTACCAGTGTTTCTTCTTTTGTCTTCATCAGAGGATGAAACTCATCCAGGTGCAGGAGAACACAGGAACATTAGATTTCCGTCACAAATGATGGTTTCAGGGCGCTGAGGCGTCAGTCGAGCAGACCGAAGGAAACACGATGTGTCGAAGCGTTGTCTGTGTGTCGTCCTCACGCGTTATAAAGCAGGAAACAGTGTTTGGAGCAGGAGAACAGAAACTGATTCTGATTCTCTAATGAGACCCACCAGCGAATCCACCGCTGATATCTCACACCATCGTGTGTGTGTGTGTGTGTGCACTGGATCCTGGGGGGTTGCTGTGGCAACACACACACACACACACACACGCTCTGGAGCCGCCATCACTAATCTAACGCTCCTTTATTTCTGTGTTTGCGGTGATGATTCAGCAGAAGACGAATCCCTTCAGTCTCAGACTGCAATAAAACACACAACGACTGTGAAATAGATGCCTACTGTGTGTGTGTGTCTGGACCTTATCTGTACATCGTTTTATATATATATATATATATGTGTGTGTGTGTGTGTGTGTGTGTGTGTGTCTGGACCTTATCTGTACATCGTTTTATATATATATGTGTGTGTGTGTGTGTGTGTGTCTGGACCTTATCTGTACATTGTTTTATATATATATATATGTGTGTGTGTGTGTGTGTGTGTGTGTGTCTGGACCTTATCTGTACATCGTTTTATATATATATGTGTGTGTGTGTGTCTGTGTGTGTGTGTGTGTGTGTGTGTGTGTGTGTGTCTGTGTGTGTGTCTGGACCTTATCTGTACATCGTTTTATATATATATATATATATATATATATGTGTGTGTGTGTGTGTGTGTGTGTGTGACCATGGAGGACAAAACCAAATATTTAAATAGATATTTTTTAAATATAATAATAAAATTTTTCGTGTTATAAAACGTTCTTCTGCTCACCGAGGCTGCCTTTATTTGATAAAAAAAATACAGTAAAACGGTAATTTCATGAAACATTATTACAATTTAAAATAACAGTGCTTCATATTTTTGTGGAAACACAACAGATTTTATTTTTCAGGATTCACAGATGAATAGAAAGTTCAAAAGAACATCATTTATTTTAAATATAATTTTTTTTTAACATTATAAATGTATTTTCTGTAACTTTTGATCAATTAATGGCATCTTTGATGAGAAAATATGTATTTTTTAAAAGTATCTTAAATTTTGAATGAAACTGCATCATGATTTCCAGAGAAATATTGAGCAGCACAACTGTGTTCAACACTGATAATAATCAGAAATGTTTCTCAAGCAGTAAATGATCATAATATTCTGATTTCTGAAGATCATGTGACACTGAAGACTGGAGGAATGATGCTGAAAATACAGCGGAGCATCACAGAAATACATTACACTTTAACACAGATTCACACAGAAAACAGATGATTTACATTAGAATAATATTTCACTATTTTTACTGTATTTTTTTTATCAAATAAATGACTATGCAAATAAGTTATGATGCATTTCTTATTTTAGCGAACTAATTAATTTTTTTACACTTTGTTTTTTGTAGATGGAAGATGGCCAGACGCTCTTCGATTACAACGTTGGTCTTAATGACATCGTCCAGCTGCTCATTCGCTCGCAGACTGACCCCCCGGACAGCCCCTCCCTCAACAACGGCGAGGGCGTGGCCTGTGATGTAGCCCCACCCACCACAGCATCTGTCCCCACCTCAGCCACACCCACCACAACAATCGTTTCCCCAGCAACTGTCGCCAACAGCAACGGAAACGGGTCCAAGCCCTGCAGTCCGTCTCCAGAAAGCCAGCCGTCCACCTCCAGCCGGACACTCCTCATCGATCCCGGGATCGGACTCTTCAGAGTAAGAGCTTGTGACATACAGTCCTTAAAATACTTCAGAGGTGATTCTTAGAAATGATTGTGGAGTCTGTCGTCATTGACTCCTGTAGGAAAATTACTTATTACATTTACATACAGCTTATGGTGAATTATTGAGTTGTTTAACATTGTTTTTATATTAATTCTAAAATAATATAAAGTATAATAACATAATATAATTAAATAATTATTATGGTATTTTTTATGTTTTTTTTTATATTTATTTATTTATTTATTATTTTATTAATTGAATTTAGAATTGATTAATTGCACAAAATTAACAATTGAATTGAAGGTGCTACAATTTTTTTTATACGCATTAATAATGACAATAATATATAATTTTATTATTATTATAATTTGCACTAAATAATAATAATCTAAAATATAATTTAAGTTTTTATATTGTTCTTATCAATGTAATTTAAAATTAATTAATTGCATTTAATTTAAAACATTAAATTGCTAAGTGCCATGAAACATAAAATGCATTAATAATAACAATAGTATCTCTTTATTATAATTTAATATTAAGATGAGTCAGGTAGCAAAACCATAGCATGAATTCTAACATATGGAATTATTATTATGTTATTTATAGACAATAATAATCTAAATGTAATCGTTTGTAATTGTTTTTATATTATTTTATAATAAGTTTAATTTTTAATTATCATTTAATGTTTATTATTTACTTAAACCAAAGCAATTAATTTCTAACATATGTAATTATTATTATTATATTTTTATAGACAATAATAATGTCAATCAATAGAATTTTTGTTTTTATGTATTTTTTTAATTATTATTTATTTTTAATTATCATTTAATATTTAGTATTCACCAAAACCAAAGTGTAAATTCTAACATTTGAAATAATAATACTAGTGATAAAAATTACAATAACAATAATTATTAGTGTTAATAACAACATAATTATATAATAATGTTAATTATTATTATTACTTAAAATATTAGTTAATAAAATAGATTTATTGATGGTGATGATGTGTGATGGTGATGGTGATGATGTGTGATGGTGATGGTGTGTGATGGTGATGGTGATGGCGATGATGTGTGAAGGTGTGTGATGTTGTGTGTTGTGTGAAGGTGTGTGATGTTGATGTGATGGTGTGTGATGGTGATGATGTGTGATGGTGATGTGATGGTGTGTGATGGTGATGATGTGTGATGGTGATGGTGTGTGATGGTGATGGTGTGTGATGGTGATGATGTGTGAAGGTGTGTGATGTTGTGTGATGTGTGAAGGTGTGTGATGGTGATGATGTGTGATGGTGGTGGTGTGTGATGGTGATGATGTGTGAAGGTGTGTGATGTTGTGTGATGTGTGAAGGTGTGTGATGGTGATGATGTGTGATGGTGGTGGTGTGTGATGGTGATGGTGATGATGTGTGATGGTGATGGTGATGATGTGTGATGGTGTGTGGTGTTCAGGTGAATGAGTTGGTGGACTGCAGGGACGTCAGCATCGGAGCCTGGTTCGAAGGCGTGATTGAGAAGGTCTCTCCGGCCTCTAAAGGACAGAACGGCCGAGCGGGAACAGCGCCCCCTGTGGCCAGGGTGGGCCGACCCAGCAAACGCAGTCACTGCAAGCTGGAGACGGAGACGAGCGCCGCCCCTTCATCATCATCATCAGCAGCATCCAGTCACAGCACAGCGCTAAACTCAGACAGCAGCGAACCGTCGACGTCCAAACCGGGTCCTGAGCACGTCTCCTACCACATTAAATATGAAGAGTAAGTGCATCATGGGAAGGAAGCAAGTCTCTTTGTTTTTTTCTGCTTGTCCGGATTCTCACTGGATTCAGTTTCCGAGTGCTATTTGGGAGTGGACGCGCTATATTTCTGTGAGATGCGATGTGTTCTGAATACGTGAGTGTGTCGATGCCAAGAGCAAAGCATGCTGGGAAACCGAGCTGAAGACTAGGCATCTCTGGATTCATTTAGAGCAGGGCTTTTCATACATGCATTTCTACTTATATTTAAGGTACTTAAAATTATTTTTAGTTTTTAAGTAGATAAATAAATAAATAGATAAATGTGTTTAATTAATATTTTTTGTTTACTGAAATGCTAAAACCGTAAAAACAAATAATAATAATTAAATGGCTCGTTTTAAATAAAAATTTGTTTAAAGAAAAATATAGTTTATTTATTTATTTATTTAAATGCTAATAACATACAAACATTTTAACTGACATCATATTTTTTATTCTTTTTTTATATATATTTATATTCAGTAGCTACTATTATTTGTTTCCGGTTTTTTAACATTTAAATAATTAACATTACTAATATTGTTTTATTTTATTTATTTAAAATAATTAGTCTTTTTAAAAGGTTTTCAACACAAATAATCATAAAATACGTTTTAATGATAGTTTATTTATTTAAATGTTTGGAAAAACTAAGAACTTACACAGTTTGTCTGCCCACAACAACTGTTGTTTTAAATAAAACTAATAATTGAATATTTGTTTATTTGAATAACTTTTAGTGAGAAAAACTATTTTTTTTATTTATTTAGATTTTATTAAGATTTTGTTTAATTAACTTTTATATATTTATTATGATTTATTTAATTATGAATTTTTGTTGTTGATTCAGTTTTTTTGCTTTTTATGATTTAATAACAAAAATTGTCTTAATTGTTTTATTTGATGATTTTATTATATAAATAACTTTGTTTTATTTTATTGTTTTTCATCTTAAAATATAGTTTTTTTTTATTGAATTAGCTTTTACTTAGTGTTTAATTGTAATTGTTTTGTCTTTATTTGACTTTGATGGTTTTATGAATTTGTAGTGTTTTATTTTGATTGGTTTTGTTTTGAAATTATTATTATTATTATTATTTTTTACTTTTTTCATTTTATTTTGACACTTTTGTAATTTAATGAATTTTTAATAAGTGTTTTTTTTGTTGTTGACATTTTTATGACTAATTCATTATCAGCTTTCCAACTCACGAACCCCAGTTTGAGGGAACCCTGATTTAATTTTACATTTCTAGGTTGATTTTCAGAACATTGATCAGTTTGTTTGTGTGATCGACCCTGTCAACTCCTGACCAGTGGAGTGGGTTCGGGGGCGGGACTATCTGTTTGACTGACCAATCACAAACAGAGGGAGTGTTGAGGAAACCTGTATGAAAACAGTCATTATTGCAGGTGTCTGTAGCTGAGGACGGTTGTGTGTGTTCCTGTGGTCTGCAGTTATCCGGAGAACGGCGTGGTGGAGATGAGCGCAGATAATGTTCGCCCGAGGGCCAGGACTGTGCTGCGCTTCGACCAGCTGCAGGTGGGTGACCTGGTGATGGTCAACTATAACCTGGAGAATCCTGAGGAGCGAGGCTTCTGGTACGACGCTGAGATCACGAGCCTCAACGCCGTCTCACGCACCAACAAAGAGATCCGCGTCAGGATCCTGCTCGGGTAAACACAATAAACTATAAACATAGAAATACGTCAATTATATGATTTATATATATTTTCTATTTTACATTTTTTATAATATATATATATATATATATATATATATATATATATATATATATATATATATATATATTATGGGTATTATATTTTCTAAAAAGTTCTAGAAGTAATAATGTTAATAATAATTTAATAATTTATAACATTAATATTATTTATTAAACGATTTTTTTTAATGAAACTATGAACAATCAAGAGATTTTGTTTTGCCCATTTCTTTCATTTATACGTTTTATAATTTAGTCTTATAAACTAAAACTGGAATATTTTCCTTACTTTAAATAAAATAAACCTTATCTGGAATAAAATAAATAGAAAGTTGAACTTATTTTATTTCAGCTAGTTGGCTAAATAACTTTGATCATTTTCATTAATGTTAACTTGATGCAAAATTAAATAGATATTTTATAGACAAAAAAAAAAAGAATGTTTAACAAAAATTAAAATGGGAAGTATAAAAGTAAAAGTAATGCAAAATGTTAATAAAATTCTTTCTATATAAAAATAAAATAATAAAATAGTTTATTATGAATTAATTGTTATCAATATATAAATATTCAATATTATATTTAAATCAATGTATTAATATAAAAAAAATCTATTTTATGCATTAATTTGATTATTGATAAAACATAAAATAAAAAGGTGTCATAATGTTATCGATACATTTTTAATGAATGATTTAATTGATTAGGGGTTGTTTGTTTATTGAAATCGAATCTAATAACCATTACAAGGAAATCAAAACAGATTCTGATTGGTTGGGTGGTGTGATGTCACTGTGTGCCGCTGCTGTGATTGGTTGTTTCAGAGGACCGGGTGATGTGATTGGTGATTGTAAGCTGCAGTTTCTGGATGAGGTTTACAGGATCGAGAAACCAGGAGCGCCGGGACTGTGTGCGGCCGATGGCCCGTTCAAACGTGAGCACACACACACACACACATTCAGTGACACGCGTGTTGGGCTGTGTGTAACGTGTGTGTGTGTGTGTGTGTGCAGGTAAGACGGGTCCGGAGTGTAAGCACTGTAAAGCGGACCCGGACGCTGAGTGTCGGTTCTGCTCGTGTTGTGTGTGTGGAGGGAAGCAGGACGCTCACATGCAGCTGCTGTGTGACGAGTGTAACATGGCCTTCCACATCTACTGCCTGACCCCTCCGCTGACCGCCATCCCAGAGGACGAGGACTGGTGAGGACACACTGCACTCGTGCTTCACACACAGCGCAGCTCGTGACACACGCGTGACACACACGTGACGTCTGTGCAGGTACTGTCCCACCTGTAAGAACGACAGCAGCGAGGTGGTCAAAGCTGGAGAGAAACTCAGAACCAGCAAGAAGAAGTCCAAGATGCCTTCAGCCACTACAGAGAGCCAGAGAGACTGGGGCAAGGTGTGAACACACACACACACACACACACAGGAATTCAAGCATTAACCCTATAAAGCCTGCTGCACTGTATATGACACATGGATGCACTAGGACTCTAAATGATCAATCTTTGCTGTTTCTCACTCGATCTCCTGGTGTCTTCTGTCTCTGAGGAGAGTTCAGAGTGTTTTATCAGCTCAAAGCTCTTCTAGTGTAACTGTACAAGCGTCCAGCTTCAGCTCGACTCAGATCTCTCCTGATTGTGATCAAGTAAAGGTCAGAATAAGGTCAGTGATATCTCCAGATGAACTCTTCCTGGACTGAAGCAGCTCAGCTTTACTTGATTCTCCATCAATCATGTTTTAGAGTCTCACATCTGATCCTCAGGATCTTTTGAGGAGCGTTTGTTTCCAGAAGCTTTACTTTCACTGTTCCTCAGCGCAGGAATGATCTTCACAAGCCTCCAGAACATCTCACATCTTCAGAGGAGAGTTTATTTCTTCATATGTGGATCATTTACATCTCATCTCACTGAGAGACATCACTGGAGACTCATATTTACATGTGTTTATGTCAGTATCTGCTGAACTGTTAGAAAGATCTCACTGATTTACATCACAAACATCTCATCAGAGATATATCAGCATCTGCAACAAATTTCTCAGATTCAGTCTCTGAATAAAATTTAGTATTCTTAAAATTTTAGACTTTTTTTCTGACTTTTTTCATGTCAAGTTGAGTGAAACAGTGTATTTGCTGCCATCTGGTGGTTTGACATTCACACACACACACACACACACACACACACACACACACACACACATACACACACACACACACTAACACATACACTCTCACACTTACTTATTTTAAATTTAAGTTTAGTTTCCAATCTAGTACTTTTGTGTTATTTCAGTTTTATTTCAAATGTAAGTGTTTTCATTTCTCGTTTGTTTGTTTTATGTTTTGTGCTCCAAAAGATGTAACTAATCTGCATTCAGAATGTACAGAGTGACACGTTTGATGACATCATTTCAGCTCGTCCAATCAAATGCTCTCTAGAATCTGAATCTGAACCTCGTTGTGGTGTGTGTTTCAGGGGATGGCGTGTGTGGGCCGCACTAAAGAGTGCACAATCGTCCCCTCCAATCA
>NW_020525964.1:115000-155000 GCF_003368295.1 Carassius auratus | reverse complement strand
TTTCTCTTCGTCTCTTTTCGTGGTGATGTCGTTTTCCTCCCAGACATCTGTTTTTGTTTTTCAGGAACTGCAGATGTACGATGTTTATCCGCTCGTCTGTGACGCGTGTCATTCCCACAACGATATCCCATCGTTGATTTCCAGTGCTGGCTTTCCTCTCGTCTGTGATCTTGGCTGTTTTCTCTCACGCTCTCGCTCTTCTGCTGCGCTTTCCTGTGGTGTTTTATGTTTTATTGCACTTACTGACGATGAGAAACGAGATTGTGACGGAGCCGTCGGTTTATTTTCCCACCTGTTTCGACTTTTACCGTTCGCTGTTTCAGTGTGGGAGATCTGATCTGCGGTCCCGGCAGAAACATTGCTTTGAATCGTGATTCCGAATTTTATACATGGTATAATACTTATGTACTTATTAAATATTTTGATTCCAGAATCGTCGTGTGATTGTTCTTCAGTTGTCGGTCATCATGACTTCAGTTCAACATTTAATGGACAGAGACAGAGACAGATCTATGGAAGCTTGTTTCTAACGTAAGATTAAAAATGAAAAAGGTAATTAGGACTAACCTCATTCTTGTAAAAAAAAAAAAAAGTAAGAATTGTGCGATATAAACTCAGAAGTATGAGGGAAGTCAGAAATAAATCAAAAGTCAGATGTAAACTCAGAATTCCTAAAAAAAAAAACTAAATTGCGAGAAAAAAACTCAAAATAATAAACTTCAGAGTTAGAAATAATAAACTTAGAATTGCGAGAAAGTCAGAATTGTGAGATATAAACATAATTGCGAGAAAGTCAGAATTGCGAGATATAAACATAACTGCGAGAAAGTCAGAATTGCGAGATATAAACATAATTTTGGAAAAGTCAGAATTGCGAGATATAAACAATTTCGAGAAAGTCAGAATTGTGAGATATAAGCATAATTGCAAGAAAGTAAATTGCGAGATATAAACAACTGCGAGAAAGTCAGAATTGCCAGATATAAACATAATTTCAAGAAAGTCAGAATTGCGAGATATAAACATAATTTCAAGAAAGTCAGAATTGCGAGATATAAACATAATTTCAAGAAAGTCAGAATTGCGAGATATAAACATAATTGCGAGAAAGTGAGAATTGCGAGATATAAACAATTGGGAGAAAGTGAGAATTGCGAGATATAAACATAATTGCGAGAAAGTGAGAATTGCAAGATATTAACATAATTTTGAGAAAGTCAGAATTGCGAGATATAAATACAATTGCTAGAAAGTGAGAATTGCGAGATATTAACAATTGTGAGAAAGTCAGAATTGCGAGATATTAACATAATTTCGAGAAAGTCAGAATTGCGAGATATAAACATAATTGCGAGAAAGTCAGAATTGTGAGATATAAACATAATTGCGAGAAAGTCAGAATTGTGAGATAGAAACATAATTTTGAGAAGAATTGTGAGTAAAACTCAATTGCATGACAAAAAAAAAATTATTGTGAGAAGAACTCAGAATTGCGCAATATAAACTCAGAATTGGGAGAAAGTCTGAACTGCGAGATGTACGCTCAAAATTGCGAGAAAAACTTCAGAGTTTAAAGATTTAAACACAGAATTGCACAAAAAACTGAATTGAACGATGCAAACTCAGAATTGTGAGATAAAAGTCAGAGATAAAAAGTAGAAAAAAATTAAAAAATAATATCTTTCATAGAGATCAGATCTACTATTTAGTTTCAGATCATCAGACTTTATTTTAATTTATTTAATTTATTTTTTTATTAGACTTAAATTAAACTCTAATTCTTTGAAGAATAAAAATTTCTCCTAAAATTCCTTAAAATAAATCAAACAGACTGTTAAAAACACAATGTATCGGCTTAGCAGTCAGTTTTGTGAATTTCAAGAACGGGTCTTTTAACAGAATAGCTGAACCAACTGTAAATGTGTGTGTATTATGGTCTGGTCACTATGGTAACCGTGACACCAGCAGATGATCAGAGCCCATGGATGCCATGATCAAGGTCTACAGACTCTTACAATGTTGCCACAGCAACCACAGCTTCCACCCTCACTACCATGGTTACTGCAGCTTCTACTGTAGCATCATCAATGAATATAAGACACTAGTCTAATTTAACAGCGTCTCTGATGATCACTGGAGACATCTAGTGGCCACTGAGGGCATCACGTGCCTGATCGATGACGTCACACGGACATCAGTATTCCTAATGAAAAGGAAGTCTATTTGTTATCTTGTAACATTTTAATATTGTTTTATTAAGTTGTTACAAAATAAAAAATAAACTTCCTTTATTTAATAAGGATTCTGACATGCTGAATCATGTAAATATAATAATAAGGTTAACACTACAATAAGCTTCATTAACACAAACTAAGCATGAATAATACTTCTTTAGTTTTTTATATAATTCAGCATTTTTACACTGGATAAAATTTTTAGGAAATTTTGATAGATTTTATTTAGCTTTTTTTTTTTTTTATTAAAATTGTATTTATGCAGTTATTAGCTCCTGCAGTTGAAAGGGCAAATGAAAACAAATGCAGTATTTTAATGTTTTATTGTGTTGCATTGAACAGTTTGCACAAAAACAGCTCCGCATCTCTTCAGAAACCTAGTTTGTCTCGTATATGTCAGAGATTTGTGAAGTGTGAAGAAGTGTTTCATGACAGGTGTTCACTTTCAGTCAGATAACATACAGATATGTTTGATAAAGATGAATTATTACAAGTAAATTAGGTAATTAGAAGTGAACAGAAATAAACAACATTTAAACCAGAATAAATCTATAACTAAGAAAACAATAACAATAACATTATAGGATTAAATGAATTTGAGACTTTATTAGCCTCGTGTCTGATGAATGGCGTTGTGTTTAAAGGCACCGGTGTCAGATGTTATAGTCCACGTGCTTCGGTCAGAAAGCCTCGGTCAGGACTCCAGCCGGTCGCTGGTCTGTGTCTCAAGGGGAGTAAGGAGGAGGAGACGGTCCGGAGACGATCTTATCGTAGGCTGGAGGAGCGTTCGGGATCTGGAAGAGAGGAGAAACACTGCTTGATGTGAGTAAACTAAAGAGAGAATCTGTTCGGATCAGTTTTTATTTCTAACAGTGGTTCAGTATTTCAGAATGAAAGCCTGAGATATTTCTGAACCTTGGGTCTGTTCATGAGAGCAGCAGCTACACACACACACACACACACACACACACACACACACACTCACACACACTCACACACACACACACACACACACACACACACACACACACACACAGTCGTTTGTAATCCTCACATCACGACTCATGATGCAAACTAAAGCCGTTCTGCCCTGCAGCAGGTCACATGCCTCCATCATCCCCTGAGGAATTCTGGGTAACAAGGGCTTGCTTAAACTTACTCTTTGAAACCAAATGTGGAGGAAAGAGGAAAGAACACTGATGTATTCTTTGTGGATACAATAAAAACACTAAAACAAGTTTTTACTACTAAATACAATTTTTAATATGTAACAATATATATAAGGAAAGTTAATGTTTTTTACTTAACTATAATATTAGATTTACAATACTACTTACTGCACTTCACTTTCTACAAAAAATAAATAAAATGTTGTAAATACAAATTGTAAAGTATTTTTGTATGATAAAAAATATTTCTGACTTATTAAAACAGTTTTTGTATTATATTAAATTTCTATTTAGGCAAAATGTATAATACTATTTATTGCACTCTACTTTCTACAATACATACATACATATATATATATATATATATATATATATAAATAATTAAATAAATATTTTTTGTAAGTATTTTTTGACTTATTAAAACAGTTTTTTTATAACTGATATACATACAATATATTCTATTATATAACATCACTAATAATCAAACCTAGAGTTGTTGTATTTCTGATGTGTGTGTGTGTGTGTGTGTGTGTGTGTGTGTGTGTGTGTGTGAGAGAGAGAGAGAGAAAGTGTGTCTCTCTCTCTCTCTTTCTCTGTGTGTGTGTGTGTGTGTGTGTGTGTGTGTCTCTCTCTCCTCTCTCTCTCTCTCTCTGTGTCATGTGTGTGTAGTGTGGTTGTGTGTGTGTCTCTCTCTCTCTCTCTCTCTCTCTCTCTCTCTGGTGTGTGTGTGTGGTGTGTGTGTGTGTGTCTCTCTCTCCTCTCTCTCTTCTGTGTGTGTCTCTCTCTGGTGTGTGTGTGTGTGTGTGTGTGTGTCTCTCTCTCTCTCTCTGTGGTGTGTGTGTGTGTGTCTGTGTGTCTCTCTCTCTCTCTCTCTGTGTGTGTGTGTGTGTGTGTCTCTCTCTCTCTCTCTCTCTCTGTGTGTGTCTCTCTGTGTGTGTGTGTGTGTGTGTGTGTGTGTGTGTGTGTGTGTACCGCTGGTTGCAGGTTGCTGAACTCATTCAAGGCTAGTTTGTTCTCTTCTCCGGATCCAGACTCGCTGTACTGACCCGCTCTCATCATCTCTCTCCACGACTGACCGCTGTTTCTCTCGCTCTGAACACACACACACACACACACACACACCAGAGGTCAGAAAGCACATGATGAACTCATGAGTGAATCCTAAAATCCTCACAGCTGGAGCTTTGACAATCCTGACCAACAAGTACAGTATCTCATTAACACATGCTGCTTTTGCCTTTATTTGCAGAAGCATTCATGCAAAGTTATAAATATTGCATTTCAGGAGAATATCATCATGCACTCCCTGGGAATCAAACCCAGGGCCTTGGTGTTGCAAGCATCATGATCTCCTACAGCAGGGCACTCTTCTCTGCTCCGATGCTCTCGGTTTGAGATGGGGGTAACCCTGCGGTCACATGACTCACCCGGATCATCTTGTACCCCCCCCTCCGGCGGTAATACCAGCAGCCAGGATGAGCAGCGCGGTGAGGACCACGGCCAGCAGAGCGATCCCTGCAGCCCTGCGCACACACACACACACACACACACACACACGCGCGTTAGATGAAGAGTCTGTAGTGTGCAGCCGGTGTTAGACACTGTTTAGGTGAATCTTCACACACTCTTCAGCTCTGATGAGTCCTGCTCCACTTCTGCTGGAGAAATGAACGCTGAATTCACCTCGAGATCCTGAACCTGATCCGCCGTAAGACATGATGAACAAACTCCTGGAAATAACAATAACAGCACATCTCAAACTTCATAATCTACCGTGATCTGCCACAGAATATTTCAGCTGGAGTACACTCTAGAAATGATTTTTAAAGTAAACTTGGATATAAAATGTCCAGAAAACATTAAGGTAAAGAGAACATGCAGGTAAAATGTAATTAACATGGCAATAATGTTGCAATTTAAAAAAAAATTAATTGTAACAAAAATTCACTTTATTTCCTTGTAAGGTATAGTTAACTTTTTTTTTAAGGTTTTGGGGTAAAATTAGACATTTACATAATTATGTGTTCAACCTTTGTATTTATAATAAAGTGAGTATCATGCACTAAAAAAAATAATATTTGAAACCATTTTCACCTCAAAATTACTAGTAAATTTAACAAATTAGGCAATTACAGAAAAATGGCACATAACACATTAAATGAAATGTGAAATTTTGAAATTGAAAAAAAAAAAAGATCTTCTCATAAAATGCACACAAATAATCTTAGTTTTTATATTCTGCTTGGTGATTATTTTTTGTTTTAGTTGATGCCCATTTTTCAAATCTAGTACGTTTTACAGTTTCTTAAAAAAACAATACATCTACATAAATTAAACAAAGCAATACCATCCTGATTTAAAATGATTTTGTCATGTTTTATAAATATTTTGTGTAAAAAAAAAAAAATAACACCATGACAAAAAAAATTCTTATAAATGAATGCCTCAGTTTTTCAAGTAAATTATAACCTGGATATGCTGAAACCAGTTATTGCTCCAGCTGCATTTATTGTATTTTATAACACAAGTCTATTTGATACATATTTAATATGATGCTGCATTAATATGAACCAGTATAATCATTCAGACTCTATAAGAAAGCGTAAATTAAATGAGTGGAAGAGTGAGCTCTTACCTGATCTGATCCGTCTGCTGTGATTCTGCTCTGTGAGTGTGAGTGTGTGTGTGTGTGTGTGTGTGTGTGTGTGTGTGGCTCTCGAAGCTCTTGAGAAGTTCTCATGACCGTCACGGGTTCAGCCCTCCATCTGACTGTCTGCTGACCGCCTTCACTGCGATAACTGACCTCAGATCAGAGGAAACGCTCTAACCAGATTACAGACTAAACTAATGTTTATGCTTGAGTTAACAGTGTGTGAAATTACTTTCTCTGGGACTTGAAACACACACAGGTCTGTTCAGAGAGGAATACTGTCTGAAGAATCATCTCTGTGTTCATTCTCAATACAAGGACTTTTTTTTATTAATGTTTTAATTTCATTAAGATATAGAAGATGATTGAGATGTAAAGTTACTCCTGGAGCTCGCTATATCCTGAAGCTGCAGTGAAACAAAACCAGGACTGTTCCAAAGCTTCAGAAGATGAGATCTGATGAGCTGCTGTAATACTGAAGATCTCCAGCAGAGAGCGACACTTCACTGTCTGAGATGTGCTGAAGTGTGTGTACATCTGAAGTGTGTGTACATCTGAAGTGTGTGTCTCTAGATCTGAAGTATTTTTCTAGATCTGAAGTGTTTTCTAGATTTGAAGTGTATGTCTTAGTAGATCTTGTCCAGATCTAAAGTTTGTGTCTAGAACTGAAGTGTGTCTAGATTTGAAGTGTGTGTCTACATCTAAAGTGTTTTTCTAGATCTTAAGTGTTTTCCAGATTCGAAGTGTATGTCCAGATCTAAAGTGTGTCTCTAGATTTAAAGTGTTTTTCTAGATTTGTAGTGTGTGTGTCTACATCTGAAGTGTGTCTCTAGATCTCAAGTCTTTTTCTAGATTTGAAGTGTTTTTCTAGAGCTGAGGTGTGTCTCTAGATCTGCTTCTGGTTATATTCAGAAGTGTGTACAGTCAGAGCTCAAGTCTGCGTTTTCATAATGTCTGAATATCCCAGTATTTTATTCTCGTCTTCTAGAGGACATCAGATGTAGTGAATGTCTCTGAAACTGTCCATGACGCTTTACTTTGACAGTAAATGATCTGATTTGTTGGTTTTTCCAAAGTGTTTTTCCATCCCTTTCACTCCTACCTGCTCATTTGCATATTGTTGTTTAACCTGTCATAATCTTAAAACATCCTCTCTTCTGTCTTCCTTTTCATCGATCATGCAATATGTTAAAATTGTTTTGTATTATATCAGATGACATAATTAACACGGTGTGTGTTTCTTTTACTTCGGCTCTGTATTTCCATTAGTCTTGTTGTGTTTAAGTTTTGAGCTTTTGAATCAATTAACAACTAAATTAACATATTAACACATACATGCATATGGGGAAAGTTTCTCTAGGCCTGTGTTTCGTTTTTGTTTTAAAAAAAGTCAAAACATTATTAAAGAGTTTCTAATAAAATAGTGTAGTCTGTTGCTAATCAGTTTCAAAGGCAGTTTTAGGAGATAAAGTGGGTTTTGAAACTTATAAAGTTACATGCATAGATGAACACTGATTCTAGATCAGTCCTTACACATGAGCCATCTTTAAAAGTTCAGTTCTAGGTGGACTGGTATGAAGATTATGATTTATCTGATCATATGTGCAGGTCTGGTTACCCTTAGTGTGTTGACCCTTGAACTGAAACTCAGTTTCACTTTAAATCAGAACAGAATCCCTTCAAAAATCAACAACAAAAAAAGACACATCCAGTTATTGTTTCATGGATTTTATTTGAATAAAGTGTGTCTGCATCTCCAGGATGCACTTTTAATGCTGAATCAACACTGAGCTATTACAGTACAAGTTTAAAATACATGATTCACAAAAACAATACAAGTGTATATTACATAAAACATCAGTAACATGAAAGATAAATTCTGCATTGTATTGTGCTTACATCTTATTAAAACGTAAAAGACATAACAGATGGAAGTTCATCTGTGCTATATGACAAAGTAATACTTTAAATAGCTTAGATTTAGAACAAAAATATAATACAAAAATGTGCAAACAGCAATATGAGGTCAAACGCAGAAGACACAGTAAACATCACAAGAACAGAAATGCATCACAAATACAGATGGTTTCAGGATCTGCAGAGTCCAGAACAGACTGCAGTGTGCCGTCTTCATCAAATCCATTATTACAGTCACATTCATCATTGCTGACTGAAACCATGCATCATCTGAAACCATTATAGCTGCCAGAATTATTAGCGCTTCGTCATTTCAAAGTGTAGATTGAGACGAGATGCATGTTTCTACATTACAGTTATGAGAGATGTCTGTTAAAGTAATGTCCATTGATAATGCAAATCACGTAGTGAAGAAATGACACGTATTCAAATCAAGAAGAAAACGAACAATTAAGGCAGTGATATGTTGTGATCATACGGATTACAATGCAAGGAAAATCTGCTCAAATTATATTAATCATCTGAAATATAATGCACTTCCATACTACAAACATTACTTTCTTTCTCAGTATTTTTTATAAAGTATAAACATCTAAACATCTTTAAATCACAATGAGGAGCAAAATGACATTTTAAATGTTTACTTCTGAACAATGTGTCTATATTAAGTGAGTTCATGATTTAAAGAAATATCTGACAATCAGAAAAAAATAATCTACTTCACAAAGGGAAACCAGTTTATTTTTCTGACCCCAGATATTTGTTATTTTCTTAAAATAATAAACTCACTCAATATTGATACATTATTCAGTAAATGTATCTTGATTTAAGAATGTTTAAAACGGACAGAAACCTCAGTTTGGTCTGAAGTGTAACTTTGTTTCCATCGGTTTATGATGAATCAGTCTCTTTCCTGACGTGTGTTTCTCTTCACAGCTGTGTGTGGATCAGCAGAGACTGAGAATAAAAACACATCTGTTACCTTCAATAATTTATGGGTTTATTATTTAGAATATCATCATGTTAAAAGAAAGTTATGTCTGACATCAGGACACAAGGCATGAAAGGGTTAATCACAACATTAATCACCTAGTTACAATTGATTTTGACATTCTATTAACTAAAAGTAACTTTGTAACTGACTCTCACTGGAGTATTAATAGACTGTTATAGAGTCAGATGCACAAGTTACTCACACATAACAGAATGTCTGGAGTTTCTCCAAATAAAGAGAGACAGTAAATACTCTTGTGATTAACTGATGTGTGTTTACTCACAGTTCAGTCTAATATCATTCAAGCTCCAGCATCTCACAAGATTGAGGTGTTCACTGGTTTGTGTTTTCATCTCTCTCTCTCTTCAGTCTTCATCAGTTTAATCATTTCATCTCTTCTCTGGTCAAACTGCAGCATAACAATTAATAAATCACAGGTGGCAATTAACACTTATCATTCAAATATTTCATTAACATGTATGTGAAATGCATAATCCATTAAAAAATGTCTGACTAAAAAGTTTCTAGATAAAGTATTCAAAATTAAATCACAGTTTCTGCCCTAAAAACATAGTAATAATTGTAAATCATGTTCACCTGTGATGAGAGACTTGCAGTGATATCCAGGGCAGATCTCATGATTATTAATATGAGAAAGTCATGCTGAACATCTGAGAGATCAGTTTCTTTAAGACAGCAGCTTGAGCTGTGTGTCCAGTCAGTGTGAGTCTGAGAGTGTGTGCTTTCACCTTCTGCGTGCATTATACAGGAAACCTGAACCAATCAGAGTGAAGCTGTGTGGTCAGGTGATCAGGTGATGGCCACACCCACAGCTGGTGTGTTCATGGTTTTTTTTTTTTTTATGAAGAACATTATACAGACAAAGAAAAAAACTGTTACAATGTAGAACAAATAAATAAAAAAATTACAAGAAGAGAGGGAAAAAAACTACTTCAGGGAACAAGAGAGGGGTATATAAATCACATTAAAGAAAAAGATTAAGACTTACATACTTCTTGTTTAAGATAGTCTCAAAGTTATGCTGCAATCCAGACAGCAAAACATATAAAAATGTTTTCTGAGCTGAAAATGTACATTTATGTATATAAAATAAAAAAAATTGTTTTCCCAGTAAATGCTATTTTTTCCCAGCGTTCATCAGTATTTTTTTATCACGTGTTTGTGTGGATTCTGATCTGTAGTTTAATCAGGAGAGACACAATCCTCGAGGATGAGGTTTATGTACGAAACAGCATGAAATGACATGAAACATATTTAAAGGTGTTTTTAGATTACCCTTCAAACTGCGGCAAAACACACCTGATGGAAACACCTCAATTTCACACAGACGCAAAAAAGACGAAAGGTTACGTTTTAGTCGCATAACATCAGTTAAATGAAACGCTGTCTTATTTTTCATCAATATTTATAAAATCTCGCCAAAGTTTTGCGAAAAACTAGAATATATCTCCACTTGCATGAACCACTAATTAAAAGTACTGGACACTAAGTTTTTACCGAAAATAACAACGTTTTTGTATTGCACATATATATTATATTATGTTAAGTATTATATAGTCATAAATCTATTAGAACAAAATCCCATAACAGGTCCAACAAAGAAGCAGCTTCTCTTTCTGTTTTCCTCTTCATGTTGTGTGTGGCTGAAGAATAGAAACACAAATAATTGTCAAATATAAACATATTTCACCTCATAGTTTTCTGAATAAATGAATAAATGTTTAAAGCATTCACATTGTTTAGTGATCTTTGCCTACTTACAGTTTGAACTCCAGCTGCTCCATTTCACAAGCTTCACAGGATTCATGTTTTTGTGTGTATGCTGTGTCTGAATCCTTTACTTTATAAAGATCCTCGCCGGAAGTTTCCCTCCTTGAATACATAGGCACCGCTGAGTGAGCCAATCAGATGTCTGCAGAAACAGAATGGGCGTCACCTGTGTCTGACTCCGCCCCTAACCACTCAGACCAGGTTCAGTGGGATATTCTCACAGGACACTGCTGGAAATCCCCTGAGAACTGTTTCAGTGTGTACACAGATAAGAGAATAAGAGAACTGTCATGAATCATGACTCATGAGGTGAGATGCTTCCTTCTCCTGATGAAACTACATGTCAGAAAATGCACAAACATAAGGGAGTCTTTTCTTAATTTTATTCTGTTTTCCAGGACATTTTATGTCCCCACTTGTGTAATACTTCTGTTGCATCTGGAAAAAAGAAAAAAAGAGCTAATTTTAACTAATTTTAATTTTCCCTTAACAAATCCTCATGATATTCAATGCATTGATGCAAAAAAAAAAAAAAAAAAACTTTAGTAGAAACGTGAGACACAGAATGGTAACACTATAACACTCATTTGTTAACAGTAATGTATGAGAGTGACTACACTGTACACACACACACACACACACACACACATGTCAACATCTTTTGAAAATGTATTGGTAAATGTCGTCGATAAATGCTGTAGAAGTATCATTCGTTGTTATTCATGTTAACTAATGCAGTTTACTAATGTTAACGACTGAAACATTGTAACGTGTAATACTTAATGACAGACTTCATTCTCAGTTACGTCTTATATAAGATCGATGTAAGTCTCACACGCTCAGAATGTGAGGAAAACCTGTTGAACTGTTCATGTTTGATTTGTTTAGATTGGTTCTTAAGAAAAATAATTGATTTATAGTTTATAATTAAAATCAGTAAGAAACTGAGAGGCCTACTGTTAAACAATATATGAATTAGCTTTTCTTTTTATCAATGCTACTATATAATGTAAGGACATCATTTATTAATGTTTAAAACTGATAAATACACTTTGAATCACCATATCTTTTTTTTTTTTTTTAATGACTCTGATCCAGTCACCAGAATCAAGAAGGTGTTGTTAAAATAATTCATACTTTCTTTGAAAACAGTGGACATTATTGAAGGTGAGCTGGATTTATTTCTCAGTTTAGCTCGTTTGTTATTTTGTCCTGCTCCAAGTCATTCCTGGCTTTCTTGATCATTTATAAATAAATCTGTTTTCAGTTTGGGATTAACATATGAGTGAGCATCCTGCATTTAAGTTTGCTTGGGCCTTGATGGTCGTAACATTATATTAAAGGTTCTTTATGGAAGTGTTTAGACCAAAAGGTTCTTCTGTGCATCACTGTGAAGCACCTTTATTCTTAAGAGAGGGGAAATCATGTTATTTGACAAAACTCTGAAGTTTCTTGATCAGGACTGAATTGACCACAACAGTAAAGGAATAAGAATTATTATCTAACACACAGTTATAACAAAAACTGTGTTGTATGGGTTCAGAGAAGCTGTGGACAGTTAATGTTTAGCAAGAGAACTGTGATAGTGTCATGATATCAGACTCAGAACAAAAACTGAACTTAACAACTGGTTTTTATTATGATGACACTGATATCAGAGAAGGCAAACAAGCACAGAGCAACAGCCTTTAACTGAAAGAGCATTATAATGATTTATGAAGTTATTCCACAAGTCATGTCTCATCTCGGGGCCACTCTCTTATTTCTAAGAGTGTAGTCTTTTAATTCAATCTGGTTATATAGCTATATAAAGATAGAATCAGATCCAGATCCAGACACATCAGATCCAGTCTGTGAAGATGATCAGTGAATTTATTCTCCATGTGAGAGACATGATTATCCTCTTTCAGCTCCAGAGCTCATATCTTAAACATGAAACTAAAAGCCCTTGCGTTTGAATTAAATTAAATTAATGAATATTAACTGTGTATGTTTCTTTGAAGGTAATATTTCTTAAGTGATTTTTTGAAACCATACGGAGTGTTTCGTTGTTGAATAGTATTTGGAAGAGAGTAACATTCACACATTGCTCTATACCTTACTGAACGCTGAATTGATTTGGTTTATACAATTGGTAAAATAAAACTACCTCCTACTGCATGCCTCGTTGTTTGCATGTAAAGTAAAACGTGTTCCAACCACAAAACAAGTAGTTTTAGATACATTGAGAATCAATTTGTTATTCCTTATCCAGTTCACCACTAACTGTTGTTCTCTTTGTAGTTTTGTATTTAATCACCAATATCAGTACAGTGGAATCATCAGGAAAGTTATTTCCATCCAGTTGCGCCATCTAGTGGACAGAGATGGAATATTCTGTGTATTACAATAATAAAAAATACAAAATATACAAGCTTTGTCGTGTGTTGAAGCAGTAGATCCATGATTTTACACCAATTCCTAGATTATGGAGATTTGCTAGATATGAAACATCATCATCATCATCATCATCATCATCATCATCAGCTGACGGATGAATCCGGAAAGAGTCTCTGATAAGAACAGAAATCCTTCTCTTCATTTGCTGTAAATCTGGAGAAGCAGAGAGATCTCGTGTGAAATCAGAGATGATGAAGCTGTGAATAAAAGTGATGATTCTGTCAGAAACACAAAAGCTGTTTTAGGAGATGAAGCACTGAGCGAAGGTTTGGAGAGAATCATGAACAGAACTGACTGGAAATCACAGAGATCTTGACATGTATTGTTTCTAAGCAGCTTCACAGAACATGAATATTTCTAGATTACAGTTAACACTGATCTTTCATCACAGGTCACTATCACTGTCCAGAAATGTATTTAATATTCTACAGATCATGCAGTGTGCTTGCATTATTTGGCCTGAAGGTGGCGCTCTAATGTTGATTGACAGGTCTATTTCTCACCACACTTAAACTGATTTGTGTACAGCAAATATACAGAAGTGTTTTATAACTTTTATAGCATTATTAAAACATGTGCAATGAATGCTTTACATAAACTTTAGAGGATTTATATATTTTATTTATTTATTTATATACTAAGTATATATTTGGTTTGTGTTCTAGTTTTAAGCACAATGATTATTATTATTATTATTATTATTTATTTTCTGAAATCTTCAACAGGTTTATTCTCTTCTGGTGCAGTATAGATTTATTACAGTAAAAAGAAAATCTAATTATATTTGTTTACAATTAATTCTAGAAATAGTTTTATAACATCATGACTAGAGAAATACTGTCTTAAATGGCTGCACAGAATCATACAGTAACAAAAAAGCAGTGATAATATCAGATTTATTCAGGATAATGTGAACGCATGTCAACTGAAATATACTGAACCCTCATCATCACAGTTTACAAAAGAGTGAAAGGATTAATACATGCTTTTAAAATAAACTAAAACATTATAGAAAGAAATCTAGAATCTGGGAAATTAATCAGAATATACATTAATATGCATTATATACTGTATAGAGGCAGAGCGATATGAAACAAACACAGGTCTCTGTGTGATGCAGAGGTGGATTATAATGTGAAAATCAGCAGCGCAGTAAAACACATCAGAGAAAGAAACGTTCAGTTGCTGAACACAGAAAACTACACCGAAACTCATCTGTGACTGCAGGAAGTCTTGAATCTGTTTGATCGTTTCACTTTATGACAGGACTGAGAAGAATATCCAGTAAGATCTTCTTTTCTTCTCATTAACAAGCCTCTTTCTGAGAGCACACGTGCAGTGCTTAATGTTGGAGGAATAAGTGCTAAGAGGTGAACCATGACGAGCCTTTTTAAATCACTTCGTGATCACTGGGTCGTGCAGGGTGAAAGTCATTTAGGCATGAAACTGTGGTTTTTTGGAGGTGGATTTGAAGCACATTGAGACTATATTACATGGCCCTTGTGTTCAGAGCTTGTTTGAATGTTTTGCTGGTGCTGATACTGGGTTGTTCTCCGAGGACAGATTGCAGACTGCTAACCCGAGAGAGAAGAGTCCTTCATTAATATAATATACAAGTATGAGTCCAGAAGAGACTTTAACATGTTTTTTTACTTTGTGTTATTATCGGGTAATACGATCTCTTAATCACAAACTTGTCAGTCTTGCTCATTAGACAGATGCAATTGACTGATACTTTTAGACAATGCTCGATGCTTGCTTATTTCTAAAATTATTCAGTCCCCATAGATTTGTACACACTTAATTACAGTTAGACAAGGCAAGGCAAGTTTATTTATATAGCACATATTGTACACAATGGTAATTCAAATTGCTTTACATAAAAGAAAGTAAAAAGAAAGTAAAATAATAATGAACAAGAATAAAACAAGCAATTTAAAAACTTTTAAAATGATTAAAAGAATTGACTTATTTAAAATGAATTTAAAACCGTTAGAAAATGATTTCACATAAAATAAAATAAAACAGTGAAAATATAGTGCAATCAGTTCGGACATAGCACAGTGCTCATTCAATAAAGTAACTAAAGGCGGCATAGTAACTAAAGGAGGACTCCCCTTGTTTTGTGTGAACCCTTGGTATTTCTAACTGACTCGATCCTAATGATCTGAGTGCTCTGTTAGGTTTATATTCAGTGAACATATCTGCAATATATCTGCAATCTTTTTGGGAAGGCCGGTGAGGAGCCCATTACAATAGTCCACCCTGCTGGTGATAAAGGCATGAACAAGTTTCTCCAAGTCTTGGCTGGAAACAAAACATCTAATTCTTGCAATGTTTTTTAAATGATAGTATGCTGATTTAGTTACCGCTTTGACATGACGACTGAAACTAAGGTCTGTCTCCAGAATCACACCAAGATTCCTGACTTGATTTTTATTTGTATGACCCCTAGAGTCAAGGTATGCATTCACCTTGAACACTTCATCTTTGTTTCCAAATGCAATGACTTCAGTTTTTTCCTTGTTTAACTGAAGATAGTTCTGACACATCCAACTATTAATTTCATCAGTGCATTGGCAGAGGGGGTCAATGCGGCTGTAGTCATTTGGAGATAAGGCTAGGTAAATCTGGGTGTCATCAGCATAGCTGTGGTAATTTGGTTCTTTCTCATTATTTGACTTAGTGGAAGCATATACAGGCTAAACAAGAGCGGTGCTAGGATCGAGCCTTGTGGGACTCCGCATGTCATGGACGTCCACTTAGACTTATGCTCTCCTAGACTCACATAATAGCCTCTCTCTTCTAAGTATGATCTGAACCATTTGAGTACCATCCCAGAAAGCCCGACCCAGTTTTCCAGTTACTCTAGTAGTATGTTATGATCGACAGTGTCAAACGCAGCACTGAGATCTAGCAATACCAGCACTGATGTTTTACCAGTCACAATTTAATCGAATATCATTTATTATCTTAATGAGTGCTGTCTCTGTGCTGTGATGCAGTCGAAAACCAGAATTAAAATTGTCCAGGTATCCATTTGAGTTTAAGTATTTGTCCATCTGATTAAAAACTATATCTATCCAGAGGTCATGACCATTACCACAGAACCAAGCGGATCAGTTTAGCTTCCTCTAATCGTAACTTTACATAATCATGTCCTGGTTTCCCCCGAATAACTTTACAAGAATCAGAGGTTGAGGCTCACCTTATTCAGATTGATCTAACAACACTCTGTTGTTCTGAAAGGAAAACCCATTATTAGCCTCTACAGTCTAAGTACACACGACTAATGCTAATGTGTTAGTCGGAGCTCTAAAACTTCAGTCAATGTGCCCCGTGCAAGTTTTAGTCCGTTACGAACCTGTGCATTGATTTGTGGTATTACTGACTTAACTTAATCTATTAGAGTCAATAATAACAGAGTAAAACAGAATCGAATCAAACGTAACAATTTACTAACAGTCAGGTAAATATATGTATTATGACAATTACAATTTGCTGAAATCCTTTAAAAGCCTCAGGCAAAGACAAATATCCCCTTTTTTAGATCTGAACACAAAAAGGAAGACGAACAAGGTAGCACAAAGAGACTACGGTCAGTTATAAGTGGATTCTACACTATATGAATCACAGGTACTGTCTGCAGAGGTCGGTGTAACTTGCCTTTAGAGAGAATCACGATTTTGTTTCAGGTTTCCTTCCTCATATACTACAACCAGATGGCAATTCATGTGGAAAGATTCATGTACAGATTCCCCACTTTCCCCACAGTTTCAGTTTGCAAAAGCAATTTTAATACACTAATGAGGCCACTATAGCACTCATACATGAAGAGATTATTTATTTTATCCAATACAGGGGATGGTGGATGATGAACAACAGAATGTGTATTTTATAACTGAAATGGTTAAACAAATCAAGTGCAAAATATCAATAAATATGTAAACTATATAATCAGGGATGGGCAATATTTCAGATAATATAATGTGAGGATGTCATTGTCACTGTACTTGTTGATTAAAGTTAAAATAGTGACTAATTTAGATTTGCCTTCAGTTAACATTAAAAAAGAAAAAGAACGCAGAAGAGAGCGGAATCATTACTGAAACATTTCTGAAATAGTGTATTTTACTGCACTTTTCTTTCTTTATTTACCTGCGGATGTCATATTATCTGTGATCCAAAATATACAGTAATACAAATATATACATTATACATGGAAGGCAGTGCAATACAAAACAAACTATTTTGTTTTAAAACACAAAACTCTGTGTGTGATCCAGAAGTGAATCTTTATAAAGAACAGCATCAGAGCAGTAAAACACAGTTATCAGCCAACAAGGAAAGAACTGTTCACTAATCTGTTTCAGACTGATTCTGAAATAAAGTCCAGGAACTCATCGAGACTTTAGTCTGCATTGAGTCAGTGATGATGATGTTGTTCTGGTCCTGGTCTGCTCTGGTGTGTTGTGTGCTCTTGAGAACATCAGAATTAATCTTTACAGGCTCCTCTGGATCATCTGAGACTAGAAATCATGAACATATATAGATTATTATCATTGTTTTTCATTATCAAAGTAATACATCAATGCAACAATCACACATCTGTAAATATTTCATTCATCTGTGACTGCAGGAAGTCTTGAATCTGTTTGATCGTTTCATGACGAACAACACTCACAGTTTGGTCTTCTTCTCTTCATACTGTCACATCTAACAAGCTTCTGTCTGTTTTTCTCTCCACTGGTTTGTGTTTCATTTCTGTCCTCTGTTTCTCTCTTTCCTCTTGTTCTTTGCTCCTCCGTGGTTTCTGCTCCAGCATCTTTCTGCGTGTGTTTTTCCATGTCCTCATCTCATTTACTCCTATTTAATCATGCAGACAACATGAACGGTGAAGTTACAGCTGGTGCATTAATAAATCAAACATCTGATGAAGTCATACAGTTTAAGAACTCTTGATGTTTGTGCTATTTTAGAAACAGAGTGATGTAGTAATAAAATCAAAATCAAACAAGAATTTTGAAACTGCTTTCATCCAATAATCAAATGTATGTGCTGGAAATGTATGCAAATTAGTACATATATAATTAGACAATGCCACATTTGCATATTTCAACATAACATTTAAAAAACTTGTGTGCCATTTTTAATGTAATCAATCAACTGGGGAAGTATGGTGATGTCTATTAGTGAATTTTTTATTACTCAGTTGTCTCAAATTAAAGATGAGTGTTTACTCGACACGACTACAAATACAATTACAATTAATAAAATTTATAAAAGTAGTCCTTGTATTTATGAATTGAGAAAAAATATTCATAGATTGCATAAATCATCATTCCTAGACATAAAAATCACATTGAAATTTAACAAAATTAATATTATTTTATTACTAGTCTCTGTGTGGTAATGTAACAAGTGTTTACAGATTTACATTTCAGTTTCATTGAAAACAAACCTTGATGTTCAGAAAAATAAATATGACTTTACACAAAACATGCCAAGAGTTTTAACAACAACGACAATGTCTAGTGTATTAACAATTATGCCAGAAAAGAAAATTAAGTATAACAAATATCTATATACCCATTTAAACTTTTTAATTAATCGTTTTGGGTGAAAGTATGGTGTATTGTTATAAAAACAAATGTTGAAAGAATTATACCCATTGTTTGAAATGGTTATATTTTCTGCCGATCACGCTTTGCAGCCGCTGCTCTGGCGCTGTTGCTTCAGTGTGAATACTCGAGTCTGCTGCTGCAGTAACCTAACGGTGTTGCTGCCCGGACAAGCTCACGCTTTGTGGTGTGAAACAGGGGTTAGACTCAGATCTGAGACTCTAGAATCAATATGACTGCGTCTGAAATCAGATATTCTCTCAGCAGGTGCTTTCCATGATTTTACACCAATTCTTAGATTATGGAGATTTGCTAGATATAAAACATCATCGTCATCAGCTGATGGATGAATCCAGAAAGAGTCTCTGGGAAGAAAAGAAATCATTTCTTCATTTGCTGTAAATCTGGAGAAGCAGAGAGATCTCCTGTGAAATCAGAGATGATGAAGCTGTGAATAAAAGTGATTATTCTGTCAGAAACACAAAAGCGGTTTTAGCAACAGCAGCTCTGGTTTAGACTGGATGTACATTCAAAAAGAGGAAATGAGCTCAGTGTAGATATAAAGATATAAAGTAATAAAGGATAAATGCATGAGGAACAAAAGTGCTAAATCTTCTCAAGTAGATGTTTCTAAAAGCAGGAAGTGACTGTTTAACTGAACTTAACAATAACAAAAAAAAAGCACTTTATCTGCAACAAGCAGTTTATCTGTTCACACGAGAAGAGAGACGGTTATGAGACACAACCACAAACTAACCACAAACCACAGACAAGTTCTTGAGTAAAGTACAGATGTTTATAATAAAATATTACTCCAGTAAAAGTATAAAGTACTCCTTTTTTAAAAAAAATTTGCAATCAGCAGTGTTTGAAATCTCTTCTGTTTTGAATGTGTGCTTCACAGTTTTGACAGCAGTGTGTTAGCATTTGAACAAAGTGCTGTAAATCCACAGTGTTATGCAGGTTGTGGTTAAAGTCGTGGGATAAGTGTGTAGAGTTTTGAAAACTGTGTTCAAGTAATGAAAAACGAACTAGAGTTTGGTCCACATGAACTGCTGCTGTGCAGACTGTAGTTAGTTTTGCACATGTGACTCCAGTTATGCCCACAGTCATTTTAGCAATCATTACAGCAAAAACTGTAATAGGCTAATGATGATCAGCTGCACTCATCTACCTGAGGGTGGTGTCCTGATTGGTGCCTGTTTGCTGTCCTCCAGTATAAATTAGCAGAGAGAGCTTGGAGGAAGAGAGACATTGCTGTGTTTAAGGTTGTCCCGCTCTCCAGGCATCTGAGCACTTATTGTGCTCTTGTTACGGTGTTTGAGTTGATGATTTGCGTAAGTGAGTTAAGCTTATGGGTAAGGTAGGGTGGAGGATACCCATTATGTTTTCTTCTGGTTAGTTATGGAGAGAGGGAAGTTCTATGTATTTTCTTTTCTTTAATGTATAGGTAATTTAGTATTTTCCCCTCTTTAGTTAAAGGTGTGTTGTTGTTGTTTTGGGCCCGCCTCCTGGGGCCTGTACCATGATGGTAGCTGAACAAATTCAGAGTTACAGGATTAGTTTTGAGTTGACAAATCAAAACCTCTTCAATCCGGCTTTGTTGGTACCATGATGCTGTTCATCAACTTTCTTTGTCAACTCAGGCTTTGATCCTGAGTTTGTGGAGCGCGTGCACATGAATGTGTGACATCACCGGCGAACAGCCAATCACGAGCCTTGCAACACAAAGCAAGTTTGATTTACTTCTCGCGAGAGACCCAGCGAGATTCAAAAGTAAAGGTTAAATGTTTTGCCTAAGGTTAAGAGATTGAAGAATATGACAAATTGAAAAATCATATAAAAAATAAAGGAGGACAAATAAAATAAATAATCTTGCTCTTTCAGTGCAGTGACAAGGAAAACTTGTTAAATTAGTTTATACATTTAAAAATATATAGAGACTCGAACATGTAAGGTCAGATTTTTAATTTTTTAAATAGTGAATCTTTTGATACTACAGCTTTTTTATATTACATGATCTGTATACATACTTATTTAAAATAACTGTTAAACTAAAATTGCTTGTGTGTAAAAGCTTAATAATGATAATATGAATCACAATTATATAAATCATAAAATGACTCAGTAATTATCATTAAAGCCAGACTTCTATTTTATTTTTATTTTTTTGCATTAGTGACCTTTAATTTGGAGCAAGATAAACTGGGGGAGTGTCTTTGTGTCAGACATGTGTCACTTCTCTCACATCTGATTGGTCCAGCTTCAGTTTGAGATCTTTCATAGTACCTAAAACCCAGGATTGGCGGAAACTAAGCTGAAACATAGCTGGCTAGCCACCTAATCCAGCTTCATGGTACAGGCCCCTGAGGTAATGTTTCTTTGTTTTATATTTATTTTTGTATTGATGTTATCTTTTCTTTTGAACCACATTAATGAGTAAATTAAAAGCCCTCCAAGCCATTTTCAAACTTAAAATCAGTGGTGGGTTGTGATAATTGGCACCTGGAGAACTGGAAATCCTCAAAGTCTCTCCATTATTATTTTTCATTGTTTCAATTTACCCCTAGACTAAAGGGTTGGACATAACACTACTTGTATAACAAATTACACAAAATAAAATAATCAATCTCACTAGAAGTTAAGGAAAGTTTGGATTATCTGTGGGTGATTCATGTGTGTAGCAAACGCCTTGCCCCACTTTCGTTTTGCTATGAATAGAAACTTGCGTGGTTTCTATTCATGCTGTCTTTGCACGTTTTTTGTTTTCTTTTTCTTTTTTCTTCCTTGATGTGTGCAGAGCTAGAAAAATGTCTTCCTGATAAATGCCTTTTTATAAATTTAACTCTAAATTGTACATTTTGCAACCGAAATGAACACATGGCAGAACATCTGCAGAACATCACAAACTGCAGGAATCCCAAACTGAGGAACAAACAGGAGGAGAGTCGATCTACTGAAGCAGGAGAGGAACAGAGCAAGAGTCGCATCAGGCGGAGCAGCGCTGATGGAGACCGACCAAACTGTGAGTGTTTATGATCTTTATGATAAAGCAGCACATGCATGGAGTTTGCTCAGTTTAGTTGGAAAGTAACTAATTTTAAATTTCGTTACAGTCCTTTAGTAGCTGCATTTAAAAAAAGAAAACCTACTTTGAGTATAATTAAATTGTGGTACTTTTACTTTTGAGTAGAATAAAACTATTCAACTTTGTACTTTTGGTGAAAAAAAGTGGCAAAGTACAAAAAAGGTTTTAAATTATAATTTTGTATTGTTGATATTAGCAGAGCACACAGCAGTGTAAGTAAATATAAACTTTAATAAGAGTACATATAAAAATGGAAGTAAAGTGCTTAACCAGTGTTTAATAATGATGCAACTATTTATAATTGTAATAATCTGTTATTATTGCATCTTGTTAATGTATAACAATACTGAGGTGCAAATGTATCTGCCAGTATAAAGTTTAACTAGCATCTAATTATTATTCACACTTAGCTTGTAAGTAATATATCACGATTTTCACTGGATATTTTTCTGTAAATAGCATCTAGAGCTACTTGCTCTTAGCCTATAGTAAATAGTGTTGGGAACTCAGAAACGAAGACCAGGAGACTCTTGGGTAATATTCAGCAGGATTCTTTATTGAGAATGCTCTGCGTGGCGCTGCAGTCATCACAAAGTCTAACTTGACCTTAAGACATTGTAGATTATATACATTCAAGTGGGAGGGATCCATACAGTAGAGGTGGAGACCATTTTAACAAAGCATGCAAATGCAATCAGGAAAGTACCAGACACTGGCATCTTCCCAGCCTTGATCTTGTCAGCATAACAGTGTCATTTAAATACAGAGGTGCCCATGAGATACCATAAAATGATTAGCTATTAGTTCATTAAGCTAATGTTCTGCATGTTTTCACCGGTGATATTATAATGTATTGAGTCTGAAGTATGCAGATGGATTTTTGGCGGGAGTTGTTGCCATGGTGAATCGTAATATCGGCGCTCCATTGATAATGGCTTTTTATAGTTGTGTTGCACGCGCTTAACTCAGAGTCAATCAATTTAGAGTTGATTAAACCAACTCATTTCAGCTGTTCTGTAACCGAAAACTCAGAGTTTCCCATCTGTTCAAGTTTAAACTCTGAGTTGGTTGAACCTCCTTAGTGAAATGGGGCCCCTGGTTTAATGTGCCACCAATTATACAAAATATCATTACACAAACACCAAAAGGTACAAAAATCACTTTACAAAAAAAGGCACATGAAAGATAATAACCTGCCCTTATGCCCTATAAACACACACACACACACACACACACACGTTTGTTTTTGTGTAAAGTGTGTTCATCCCATAGGTGTAATGGTTTTTATTCTGTAGAAACTGTATATTCTCTGTCCCTTCACCAACCCTACACCTAACCCTAACCCTCACAGGAAACTTTGTGCATTTTTACTTTCTCAAAAAAACTCATTCTGTATGATTTATAAGTGTTTTGAAAAATGGGGACATGGGTTATGTCCTCATAAGTCACCCTCTCCTTGTAATACCTGTGTCATACCCATGTCATTATACAGAGTTGTGTCCTGATATGATACAAAAACAAGAGCACACACACACACTCTCACCGGGGGACTGGTAACAATTAGTCAATCACATTAACTAATTTTAATCAAATTACTCTGAAAAGATCATTTAAAGTCATTGTTGTGCAAAGCATCAAACAGGGATTACAAAAAGTAGGTCCAGCAAGAAATATTTTGTTTGATCAAATTGATTACATATACACTTTTGGACCGTGTAAACAAATCATTACCGATTAGTCATTTTTGGTTGGGTGAACTATAACTTTAATATTTTATTTTCTTGAAAGTGAAAATATTAAATTAAGTTGTAGCCAGTAAGTTGTTGCTCTGTCTCATATTAGTCCTCAATGACTGATTGAAATGGCAGATGATACACACAGGTTTCGGGGCAGGTGCGTTAAATGCTCAAATCATTATCAAATCAAACTTTTTTTTTTTTTTTAAATAACAGAAGAATATGTAAAAGTATGGTATTTGGGGTAAAAAGTTGCCCTTGCTCCTGCTTTGCATCATTCATACGGCTAATAATTAGTGGTTTGCATCACAACAGAATATCAGAATGAGAAATGATTCCTAGACATGAATGTTCTCTCACTGGAGCAGTTTGGAGTTCGTAAAAGATTATTTTTGAGCATATTGTTGCATGTGTTCTCTGGGGTTTATTGGTTGATTTTACTGTGAAACAGAATTATTCATGATTTTAATTCACTTCAGTAAACTGTCTGCAAAAGTAGAGTGTGGTACATTTTGTGCATCTTAACTTATTTTGTGCAAGTAAACGTGGCAATGGACATTCAAGAAGAGAAAAGTCTTGATCTGATGCTTAAACAATAAATATTGGTGATCAGAATCGGCCGATCGTATTGTTAAAATATCGGTGCAGCACTAGTTAAACTGATCCTGGACTTTAACATTTATCCCCTCTACGTGAACTGGAGGAAAATAATCATTTATTTGTGTTTAATCTCCAGTTTCTCGTGATTCAGACAGACCTGCAGAGATTCATTCAGATGTTTCTAAGAGAGACATTCACAGATCAGGTGAGATATTAATAATCATTTTATTTTATAGTACAACTGTAAAAATACAATACCATCTGGCTATCTGGGACTTCGGTATGGAGTTAAAGGTTAAGATTTTTCGCTAGTATTCTATCACATTGTGAGTTTATATTAGCACCTTTTGTTGTTTTCTCGTGGTAACTGAATAATGTTTGGACACAGAAGCGCTGCTACGTGACGTCAGTCTTAACAAGTGAATAGAGCGCCCTCTGGCGGCTGGAGAAGGTAATGTTTTGTCTTGGTTCATTTCTCTCGGTTCATGTCAAATTAATTTTGATAAATAAGTCGCACCTGACTATAAGTTGCAGGACCAGCCAAACTATGAAAAAAAGTGCGACTTATAGTCCGGAAAATACGGTATTTGTTCAAGTTTTACTGCAAATCTGATCCCACTGAGGTTTTCTGAACTTACTGTACCTTGACTTTAATTCAACTCTGTATGATTTAACAGATACATATTCAGTGTAGAAATGAAATAATGCACAGAGAAAACAGCTGGAGCGTCAGAAACAACAGACGAACAAAAACCAACAGGACAGAGAGAGAAATGAAGGACAGAAATAAAACACAAACCACTGGATCTCAAGAGAAAAGCAGACGGAGACTTGATAGATGGGACAGTATGAAGATGTTAAAACCAAAATGTAAGTGTTTATTATGAAACTTAAATTCCTCATCACAATTCTATTTATATATATATATAATATATATATATATATATATATATATATATATATATATATATATATATATACATACACACAAACACTCCTGTCATAAAGTGTCACATTCAGTCAGATTTATCACTGCTGAATTCATCTGATGAATGATTGATGTATTATTGAATGAGATCATAAACCCCTGATCAATCCAAAACAATAAGGATCTAAATAATTAATACATATTTGTGATTTCTAGTCTCAGATGATCCAGACGGGCCTGAAAAGATTATTTCAGATGATCTCAAGAACACAACACACCAGCAGCTGAAGACTGAGCATCATCATCATCATCTTCATCTTCATCTTCATCATCATCATCACTCAGTTCAGCTCCTGGTCTCTTTCAGTGTTTACAGACTCATCTGATCACAAACAGACTAATGATCTGGATCTGGACTCTCATTCCCTTCCATCAGTGACTCTGTGTCTTCAGTTCACCTCTACAGGTCATCATCAGAATCACAGCAGAGTTAAAAATCTACAAATATATGTGGCCAGAGGTATAAAGACAGCATGTTAAAACACATCAAACTCAGTATATGGCCCCATTAAGAGATCGCCGATCTCTGCTCGTGAGATTTCCTGTTTGCATGTGCGTGAACAGAACAGTCATTTCGTGATAATCTGATGTAGCAGCCGAGTGACATGTCGTAGTGTGATCCACATGAACCTCGTGTCGGGGGATAGTGGAAATTTCCAGTGTAATGTTCAGTATTTTCTATTCTTGTGTTAGCATCTGGAATTGTGCAAAGGCTATCAGTGTTGTTAAAACTCGTGTTTTAATGTTTAACAATGTGTGTTCATGTGAACAAGGTGGTTTAGTTATTGTGAGAGCAAAGATGAGATGACTTTGTTAATGTGTTTCCTTTATCTCTAAGGATTCAGGATTTTGGTGAAGCGAACAAGGATTATTTAAGTGTTTTTTGGACTTGTAGGAGATGTTTTTTGGTCGTGTTCAATCCAGAGTAAATTATTTGGGAGTGTGTGTCTCGTACTGGTTTTCAAGCAGTGTTCATCTGTTGGTAAACTAAGTTTTTGTTACATTGGAACTGGTGAAACATCACATTATTATAATTATTTCTTTCTGTAAGTCTTCAGTGTCATTACACTGTCTAACTCTTGGAGTAATAATTGCAATTTAGTAATTTTTCTTCCTATTTTCTTGCATTTTATTTACTTTTTATTTATTTTTGCTCCGCTGTGTTTCCACCGACCACAGTGACTTCATTTAAGAAAAAAAAAAACGCTAATCAATCAGATAAACCCAGTAGCGGTTTTAGGCACGGGCGAACCGGGCAGCCGCCCGGGGCGTCATTTTTTCGTGACACATTGGGGGCGGCAGCACGAGCAGATAAACAAAAAATCCTCTGTGTCGCGAAGCGGTTTTTCGTCATTTATATCATTTCACTGTGTGTGGAATTGGCAAATTGGCGCTCCCTGCAGCTGCCGGCGCCCCTGCTTGCTGAAAATATCCACTGAAGCTTTGTGTTGTGAGAGAAGTGTAAGGGGGTGGGGCGAGAGGCGCGTGCGACATTTCACCTCTGGGTCTCTCTCAAATGGAACGGACAGGGCGGGGGTGGACGGGGACGGGGGATCCACACTAGTAATATAATTAATAATAGGCTAAAGTCAGTCACACACCTCGACTTTCTTCCAAATAACGCACATTTCATTCATAATGTTATAATACAGGCCTATAGTTCCTGCAAATGATACTAGGCAATACAAAACGATTATGTGGTCATCAAGGTGAATTGGTTTAGTCTTGACTTCTGGTCGTGAGTGACAGGTGGGGGGATGGGAAATCTGTTGATTGTCGAGTGCCAAATAAACAGAGATGGAGAAGAAAAGGTCAAAGCCAGGTGCCCAATTTCGAAAAAAAAGAAAAGAAGAAGAGGAGAAACGAGCAAAAGATAAAGGTATGCAACTATTGTCTCTGTATGATTACAGTATCCATTTCATGAATGAAGGGCTAATGTTAATTGGTGGTGGGTATAACTCTTTGTTAACCTTTCTGCTATGATGCTTGCTATGCTTATACAACAATAATTTGGTTTCAACTCAATCACGAGATCTAATTTATAATATTGTGCTTTGCAATTAAACTGTTAAAAGTTCAGTTATCATTTCCATCAGTTGGTTTAACATTAGGCCCTGTAAATAACCAACGGCATTTTATTTGCTACACAGTATGCTAAGTATAGTTTCCTAAGTATAGTTTTACAAGTCATAACTAAATCGTCAGTAACCTAATGGCACCTCCATGAAAGTTGGATTGATATACAAATTTTGGTTGAAAAATATCCTGAAACCCAAAAAGTTTTTTTTTTGCCTATACATATAATTTAAAGTCATTTTATTTTTTTAAACAACTGAGTCCCAGTGACCATAGCATAACGTGAATAAAATATAATTTTTCAACGTATTTTTTTTTTACTATTTGTTTCTATACTCTAAACAATGTGATGACATGGGGGAAAAAATGAAATAAATAAATGTTTTTGTTTTTTTCCGGGTCTAGGAGGATATAGCGTGTAATGACAGACATTTAGTGTGTAAGAGCATGTTTATGTAACCCTTCTATTATGTTTTGAGTCAATTTGACCCTAGGCTGTTTTAGCTTTATAAAACATTATCCTATGGTCTTTTGATTTCAAATGCAGTTAAATTGCAATTTCAGGGGCACTTCTAAAATATTTTGGAGCATCCTCTGCCACTGGTCAGGATGAGCCACCCACCTCCTCCGCTACACATGTCTCCACAAATATCTGATATTGTGGATGAAGACCTCTTTGCCTCTACTTCTACCCAGCATGAGCTTTCAGGTGTGCATATTGTGTGTGTGTGTGTGGGGGGGCTACAAGACAACTGCAATTTAATGTAATTTTAATATTTCTGATAATTTATGAGTAGGACTGTGTTTTTTCACTGCGATGTGTTTTGAGTAATATGCCAATATGCTGTCTGATAGAAATGCCTGGAGCTGAACCCCCACTGAGCCCCACTGGCCCTCACATCTGACTGACAGGATTCGGACTGAGCTGGTTCACAGAGGACCAAGTAAAGTGCCACCTGGCTTTGTTTTCCGTAGGAATGAAAGTAATGGGAGAAGTTGCCACCACTAATATTTTAAGAAGACATTAGTAAGTGGTGAAAAGATGGCAAGAAGTTGGCTGATTTATTTAATTAAGAACAACAGCCTCTTTTGCTTCTGCTGCAAATTTGTTTTCCAAGAGGAACATCAATTTAACAAGTGCAGGAATGGCAAATTGGAAACGTGCATGCAATAATCTGACATCATATGAAAACAGTTGTTATAATAAAATATTGCTGTTTGTGCAGAACTTTGTTTGCTAATTTTTTTTGTGTGTGTGTGTGTTTGTGGGGGGGGGGGGGGCGCTCGAAAGAGGTCTCGCCCAGGGTGTATTTCAATGTAGAACCGCCACTGGATAAACCCCCAGTACAAACAAATTAATCTGTTGCCATGTGTGTTTATTTTTCCTGACCACCCAGTTATTTATATATATATATATATATATATATATATATATATATATATATATATAATCAAAGTATTTTCCAGCAGCAGCAATGAAAACACACACAGTTCCCTTTGAAGGACACTTCAAACTGTGTCCTCTAGGGGTCGCTATGGGGAACACGTCATCATGACCCGTGTATTAAGCAACACAGCAACACAACACACACACATATATATATATATATATATATATATATATATAAACAGCACATGACGTCACTACCGGTGTCACTACAGTATAAATAGGTGCCAGGAGAACAGTCATCCACTTATTTGTCTTCACTGACTGTTTAGTTTGAAGCGTGCATTTTGCACTGGGATTTATTCAGTTGTACTCTGATCTAATCTGATTTTACACACACTGTAATAGAATTGACCACAACTCTAGTGCACTCTATGGCCCTAAATACACTCAAACACAAACACTAATATGACTGGATATGTGACTGGCGCCATCTAGAGACAAAAAGACAAACACAAGAGTTTAAAATGTGTTCATACAAACTCACTTTCAGACATTCAAGAGTCATTTTAGTAACATCATCCAGTGTTCAGATCTCTGTTTCTGTTTTTATTTTTCATTATTTAATTTAAAAGTCAAATGCTTTCGGTTAATAAAGGTTATGATTGTCTTATTTTTCAAGGATTAGAAATAAAACACTGCATATATAAATCAGTGTGTGTGCTATAATACAGTATGGAGCACAAGAGAGAGTGTGTGAAGAACAGTGCTCCAGACTCATAGCAGCAGATTCAAGCCGTTGTAGAGATGCACTTTCAGTTTTATCTTCAACATCATCATAAACAGCTTGCTCATTATGTTAATAATATTATCTTATTTTTTATTGTCAGACTTTATATCACAGCTTTAGAGCAATATGATGGTTATATGATTTGTGTCCTCTCTATATTATGCAGTTACATCAGAAAGGACATTTTTTAGATCTGTTTGCATCAAGAGAGTCTGTAAAGAAAGATTTTCTTAGTTGATTCGGTTTCTCAAAGCATCTTTAATATTTGTAAAGCAGTAAGTGTGTTGCACTAAACAGTCTGTACAAACAGCATCGCTACAAAAGTCTGGAAAAGCCTATAGCTTCATCATCTTTCATCAGTTCATTTTCATAAGTATTAATGTCATATCAGTGTGATCAGAATGAATACTTGTGTGACCGATCTCAGTCTAGATATGAACATGTTTAGTGTGTTGTCCGTCTGTCAGTGTTTTCTGATGTAAACTCTGGCGGTGGTTTTGATGACAGTAATTGAAATGGAGTTCATCTTCATGCTAAATCAGTTTCATCAGTGCAAAGAACAGTAGATCAGATACTGACAGCAAGAGACTGGACAGGATTCACAGTTACTCTGTTACTGTTAGTCTGTCAGCAAATTACAGTACAGTGAGATTACAGTACAGGAAACACTATTACAGCAACACAAACACTGGTACAGTAAACACTTACAACTGTACACGCAACACTATACAGCACCTTCACACACAAGCAACACGCAAATATGATGTTAAATAGTGTTATTTCAGCATTCTTTTAGAAAAGACTGAAAAGATGAGTAATGAATGTTCAATAAACAGTATGGAATGGTACAAAAAAAAATAGAGAGAGAAATATCCACCTTATTTTGCAACATTCAAGCAATTTTCTGTGAATGTGCAATTCTTTATTTCCATTAGCTGTAATGTGGAAATAACTAAGATTAGAGTGCTGTAAACGGTAAATCTATTCACACTACAGACCGGTGTATTTATACAGTAATTATGATAATACATTAAAATAACATGACAAGCAATAAGGCAGTTGTTTCAGGGTTTTTCTCCAGCCCTCATCGAACACACCTGAACCGGTTCATCAAGGTCTTCAGGATCGCTAGAAAGAGTGAGTTTGATCAGGATTGGAGATAGACTCTGCAGGAAAGTGGATCCTGAGCCAGACTTGAGAATCTCTACAATACTGGACTGGTTTTTCAATGTCAGGAAACATAACGTGCTAAAAATAACTGGAACTGTACAACAGCGGAAGCCAGATACTGTACATTTAATAACAAATAGTCACGCCTGCGTTTCTGTTAGAATTAAATAAGGTGGATAGAATCTCTTAAATGAATCACAATATACAGAAATACAGAAATGAAAATGCATGGAATATATGATGCAGTGAACACTCGAACTGATATTTTGTCAAAGAAAAACAAGTGTTTGTGTGATGCAGATGTGAAAATAATCTCATAAAGTGCTGCTCCAGATCAATAAAACGGTTCTCAGACACAGATCTGAGAAAGAAACGGTTCATTAGTCTGTTAGTTTGTGATCAGATGAGTCTGAAAACAGTTCTGGAGCTGAAGAGACTGGAGTCTGGAGACTGGAGAGATGGAGTCTGAGATGATGAAGATGATGATGACGAAGATGACAATGATGAAGATGATGATGAAGATGTTCAGGTCTTCAGCTGCTGGTGTTTCAATGATGTTGTGTGTTCTTGAGAAAGTTCTGAACAGCTTTTAACATCAGAATGAAACTTTCCCTCCACTCCTGGATCATCTGACACTAGAAATATATATAAATCAGATTATCCTTATATACATTGTGTGAATGTATAACTTTATGTTCTTGATCATTAATTCATGTCAGTTAAACAATCACAGATCTGTTTCATTCATCTGTGTCTGCAGAAAGTCTGAAGAATCTGTCTGAATGTGGACAATCACTTACACCATGGTCTTTTTCTGTCAATACTGTGCCATCTATCAAATTTCTGTCTGCTTTTCTCTTGAGATCCAGTGGTTTGTGTTTCATTTCTGTCCTCCATTTTTCTCATCTGTGGTTTCTGATGGCAGTTTCTGTATGTGTTTTTTCCTTTCTATACTCAATTTCGACTCTGTTAAATCATAATTTTAATTACAAGGCAAGGCAAGGCAAGTTTATTTATATAGCACATTTCGTACACAATGGTAATTCAAAGTGCTTTAAATCAAAGAAAGTAAAATAATCATGAAGAAAAATAACAAAAATAAAACAAGCAATTTTAAACTTAAAATCAATTTAAAAACAGTTAGAAAATGATTTTATATTAAAAAAAAAACATTGAAAATATAGTGCTATCAGTTCGGACATAGCACAGGGCTCATTCAATAAATGCACAACTAAACAGATGAGTTTTGAGTCTAGATTTAAATGTGACTAGTGTTTTAGCACATCTGATGTCTTCTGGAAGCTGATTCCAACTGCGGGCAGCATAGAAACTAAAGGCGGACTCCCCTTGTTTTGGTTCTTTCTCATTATTTGACTTAGTGGGAGCATATACAGGCTAAACAAGAGCGGTGCTAGGATCGAGCCTTGTGGGACTCCGCATGTCATGGACGTCCACTTAGACTTATGCTCTCCTAGACTCACATAATAGCCTCTCCCTTCTAAGTATGATCTGAACCATTTGAGTACCATCCCAGAAAGCCCGACCCAGTTTTCCAGTCTCTCTAGTAGTATGTTATGAGCGACAGTGTCAAACGCAGCACTGAGATCTAACAATACCAGCACCGATATTTTACCAGAGTCACAATTTAATCGAATATCATTTATTATCTTAATGAGTGCTGTCTCTGTGCTGTGATGCGGTCGAAAACCAGATTGAAAATTGTCCAGGTATCCATTTGAGTTTAAGTATTTGTCCATCTGATTAAAAACTACCTTTTCTATAATTTTGCCTATAAAAGGAAGATTAGATATTGGTCTGAAATTGCTTAAAATTGTGTTTTCAAGATTGGTCTTTTTCAGGAGGGGCTTAACAACTGCAGTTTTTAGGGAGTTTGGAAATGTCCCAGAAAGAAGTGAGGCATTCACCACTTCTAAAAGATCTGCTTCTAAGCAGTTAAGTACACTTTTGAAACGTTTAATTACAGTCATCTAAGTCAGCGTTTCCCAATTCCAGTCCTTGTCCGCCCCGCTCTACACATTTCATAAGTATCTGTTATAACGTCGTCTCATGTTATTCAAAGAGCGTTAAAGAGTGCGAGACATGGATTTAAAAGACACTGCAGGCAGAATCCATGAACTAATGTTCAGAAGAGAAGAAAACTTAAACAGACTTCCCCTGCTCAGGGAGTGTAGGGAGCAGTGAACACTGTGTAGGGATCATATCAATCAGAAAACAGTTCATGCTCGTCGCTCTGGGATTGTAGGACTGGGATTGGGAACCGCTCAGATTATATCAAGCACAACATCAGATCAGTTCCTGATGAGCAGCTGTCTGATCCCTAATTTCTATCTAATTTGAACAATAAAACAAGGATTATAATGACAATATATAACAATCTAACATTATATTATATTATTACAAATATTCAATAATTTGTCAGCTATTAAGCATTTCTGATAAAATTGCAAATAATTCACTCACCATATGAAAATAAAGCTGCTCAGTAAAGCAGGCTATAATAATAATAATAATAATAATAATAATAATAAAAGTCCTGTACCTGTGAGAAGAGGAGGAATGCAGAATGATCCAGAATGTTTCTAAAACCGTGCAGAATCTAGATGAAGTCTTGAAGAGATAAAGGTCCAGAGTGAATCCTGCTGAGCTCCGTCTGCAAACTCACACGAGTCTCTGTACACTGTGGAGGGTGTGCTGCTGCTAGAAGAAGAGCACGAGTAGAGACATCAGACCGGTTCTGTCAGCTGTCTCTAAAACACACGCAAACACACACACACACACGCAAGCACACACACGCAAGCACGCAAACACACCATTTATGCTGCAGCACCTGGGGAGCAGTTCAGTATCTTGCTCAAGGGCTCCTCACTCATTGTGTTGTCAGCCCAAGACTTGAACCCACAACCTTAGGGTCAGGAGTCAAACTCTATAACCATTAGGCCAGGACTTCCCCAATTACTGCTGTATACTGCTTATTCATATCATTATAAGGCCTCAGTTTATTTTATTTTTTGGGGGGTTCATAGGTTTGACGTTAAAAGTGAATGTAAGGCTACGGCAAGATGCAGATCTTGATTTTCTAGAATTTCTCTAGATTTTTAAAAACAGAAATAATGGGATTAATCATACTGCCACAGACGTCTATCTTCAGGTTCATACATCTACCAGTTGGATAACTAATAATAACAACTTAAGAAAGTTTTCACAGGCTATAGGAGACGGATGCGGAAATAAATTAGGATTTAGCACAGTACTAAATACATACTTTATTAATACTTTGACGTAGCACAGGGCTTGTACTGATGGGGTCGTGGGGTGCGTAAAAAAGTAATTTAAAATAAAAATTTAAACTTTTATAAAAATAGAGATATTATCATTCATTCTAAATATGACGGCTACTGTGGCTAATAAACAGAAACAGACTCGGCTGAATAAGCAGGCTATTTTCATAAGCGTTAAAAATAAATAAATAAAATAGAATTAAGTGTATTTATGTGTGAATAATTTTGAGTCCTGATAAATTAAAACAATATGATCAATGTATCACTTATTCTACAGTTAAAAGATCGATGCTTTTGAATTTAAATATATAACAAAGCATGCAAACAAACGGCGGCTTTTATCATGTTCGAGTGACTTATTTCTTAGTTTTCTGATAACTTCTCTTTGATGATGAAATGATGAGGTTGCATGACGTTGTTCTGAGAAGCGTGTAAAGGGCGTGTTTTAGTGACGTGCAGCGGTGCTTCAGGCTTCACTGTGGAAACCCTGCACTATTCTGGCCTCGTGCTACTGGCCCGGGGCTATGAGCTCCACCCGGCCGCTTTAAGCCCTGGCTCGCACCGACCCCACAGTGGAAATGCGGTATTGTTGTTGTAGGAGCTGGAGATGTGTGTTAGCCTATATGAAGAAACTGCAAAACAGAAAATAAAGAAACACTGAATTACAATTATATTACAAAAAGGTATTAAAGCCATGGCTAATTATGTGTTGCTTTTCTAAAGAGTTCACAATAAACTGTGGTAAAAAGCATTGCACCGTGTTTATCCTGCAAATACCAAAGTAAAACTAAAGTTACGATGGGAGATATATGAAAACTAACTTTATAATGCTGGCGGAGTCCGACTGAATCATCTGAATGTCAAACAGGTTGAACAGGACAAACAGCGTCCTGTATCGATTTTGGAAAAAAAAACAACTCATAATATTATTCATAAACAATCGACTATGTGGAAAGCCTTAGTAACAGTTAATCTATAAGCTGTACTAGCATCTTTTTTCAAGTTACTTATTTTTAGAAATTAGTCTCTTTTCCATTAACTACTAGTACCAATGCTATCTCACGACCAATTCGTACGTATTTTACGAGGTGGCTTATTCGTACGATTTGTCTAACGGTTAGGTTTAGGGGAGGGTTTAGGTGTAGGTCATTCATACAAATTCAAACTAATTGTGCAACTCGTAAAATACGTACGATTTGGCAAAAATCTTATGAAATTGTACGAATAAGACACCTTGTAAAATATGTACGAATTGCTGTGAGATCGGGTTGCTAGTACTTTTTTTGTTGTTGTTGCTTATTCTTTAGGTGCTAGTGTCTCTTGTAAAGCTACTAGTACTTATTCATTAGATACTAGTGCCTATTTATTAGATAGTAGTGCTTAATTATTAGATACTAGTATTTATTCATTACATACTAGTGCATATTCATTAGATAATAATATTTATTCATTAGATACTAGTATTTATTCATTACATACTAGTGCATATTCATTAGATAATAATATTTATTCATTAGATACTAGTATTTATTCATTACATACTAGTGCATATTCATTAGATAATATTTATTCATTAGATACTAGTATTTATTCAATACATACTAGTGCATATTCATTAGATAATAATATTTATTCATTAGATACTAGTATTTATTCAATACATACTAGTGCATATTCATTAGATAATAATATTTATTCATTAGATACTAGTATTTATTCATTACATACTAGTGCATATTCATTAGATAATAATATTTATTCATTAGATACTAGTATTTATTCATTACATACTAGTGCATATTATTTAGATAATAATATTTATTCATTAGATACTAGTATTTATTCAATACATACTAGTGCATATTCATTAGATAATAATATTTATTCATTAGATACTAGTATTTATTCAATACATACTAGTGCATATTCATTAGATAATAATATTTATTCATTAGATACTAGTATTTATTCATTACATACTAGTGCATATTCATTAGATAATAATATTTATTCATTAGATACTAGTATTTATTCAATACATACTAGTGCATATTCATTAGATACTAGTATTTATTCAATACATACTAGTGCATATTCATTAGATACTAGTATTTATTCATTACATACTAGTGCATATTCATTAGATACTAGTATTTATTCATTACATACTAGTGCATATTCATTAGATACTAGTATTTATTCATTACATACTAGTGCATATTCATTAGATACTAGTATTTATTCATTACATACTAGTGCATATTCATTAGATACTAGTATTTATTCATTACATACTAGTGCATATTCATTAGATACTAGTATTTATTCATTACATACTAGTGCATATTCATTAGATACTAATATCTATTCATTCTAATATCATTCATATAGTATCTAATGAATAAGAACTAGTATCTAATGAATAGATATTAGTATCTAATGAATATGCACTAGTATGTAATAATTAAGCACTAGTATCTAATGAATATGCACTAGTACAGCTCCAGAAGACCTAGCACCCGCCTGCAGCTTGAATGGCAACTCAATTTGAAGCAGAAAGATCGAGGGCATGCATGGCACAACAAGTCTTTAGTAACATTGAATGCACAGTTGCATGCTGTTCTTTACATTTATTTTCTAGAGGTACTTAGTAGATCTGTCAACAGAGCAACCACATAGTTTTTTTCAGCATGTCATGTGTGGGACACCCTATTACAGCCAGGCACACACAGGCCTACTCCTAAAAAATTGTGTACTGTATACATAAAATGAAGCATATACTCCACCACACGTAAAAAAAAAAATCCCCAAAATAACCACTAGATGTCATAGCTATAGCAACTATGCCATATTGCATTATTTTTTTTTAAATACTTTATACCCAATGACAAGGCAAAAGAGATTTGTGATAAGTTTGCAGATTTGTGTTAACTTTAAAAACATAAAACTGATTAAAAACAAAAAGAGAAATCTAGAGAAATTTCTGACATTCAGTTGTCTTTGATACAAGACTTGATTGCACATAGTATGGCCTTCACAACATGGATATTGAATTGTGTTTGTTAACATAAAGTGTTAATTATCTTTCGAGTTATAAAATAGTAATAGTAAAATACATATATTTAGCACATTTCATGAGTTCGCCTGGCCATCCAGTCTTGATAGATAATGGTATACTAGAAATGGTTTGTTTTTCTTGTAGGGGTCTCAAACCTGAAGCTCAGCTGGAGATTTGGACAGTGAAATGACTGCTGCTTTATACGCTGTTGTGATTGACAGGACGGAATGATTAGGCTCCTCCCATACGCGACCCAGTTCTCAAAAGTTGACAAATTATTCTAATGTCAAAACAAATTTGTGTATGCACATATTGTAGGAATGAAACAAGTTATTCTTGTGCTCTCAACCACCAGCTACCAGGGTTACTACAGCCAATACATACACACACACACTATTTTTTTGATTAGTCAAAAAAGAAGAACTACAAAAACACATTTCAAAGCACTGAATGCAAATCAAAAAAAAAAAAGGAAACAAAGATCTAATAAATTATCACATTTTACTAAAAAGCTGTCATACGCAGTAACATAAACACACAATAGGACAGGAAATTACAGTTCTTTACAATCACTTTGTTACTATTTTCAGAACCTTGTTGTCATTTTTCAAAACTCTAACCCTTTTCTCAATTGCTTGGATACAATCCACATAAAACTTAGATCATTTGTTCATTCAACAAAAATCACCTGTTCAATATGACACAACTTAACATCAAAGTGCTAATCTTTCAAAAGGCAATTCACACATTACATTCCAAATGAGTGTCTATTCATTTCCTTGCAATGATCTAACTATCAATTGATACAACTGCTCAAAATGATAAGAAACTGTTGCATTACTCTTAATGCATAGTTGTATGGAAACAGACAAACAAATCTTCCATGTTTACTGTAAATCATGAACGTTTCGAGATAACAAGATTCATTGTCACCAATTAGCGCGGAGAATGAACCAATTAGACTACAATATCCATGGATGTAGCCTAATATTTGATCATAATGCTTCATCAGACACTGTGTCTATGGCCCCAAATACTGTACCACCTTTTCAGACTATTTACAGGATTCTGCACTGTGTAGATGCAGGCCCTTGTGATTGCTTGTCCAATTCTGCAAACTCATTACTGATGATTGAGTGCACATTGTGGAATGAGTTTATAGTGAAGAGTTGATTGGGATCCAATTGTTACGTGACAGCATTAATGAAAGTTTCTTAAGGGTCAAGATCATGTTCTCTGCATCTCCTGCTCCATCAAGCCCCGCCCACAATATCATCATCACTCAAATTAATTCACAACTCTACATTATCTGTGTGCAAGACTCTCATACAATTAGGAAGCAATTATTTTATGATGAATAAATATTTCAGTGAGTAAAATTGGCTGTGTCCATATTAGGCTATTATGCACTACACAACATTAAACTATCTTTAAATATATTTTCAAATTATTATTATTTTAAACTATTGTCTAGATCAGTAGGATCTTGTAATAAAGTAGCGATGGCAGCGGACATATTCTACGGATCAGTTCTGGTTTAAAGATGCGATCTAATCCTGTTCACATGACACAAGATGCTCTCGAGCAAGTTTGAGCTTGAGCTGATCATCTACACATGACGTCCTTTCATTTCCTTTTTTCCCTTTGCTTTCATTCAACAGAGCTGTTTACTGAAGGGAACAATCATTAGTCTGTGTGTGATCAGATGAGTCTGTAAACACTGAAAGAGTCCAGGAGCTAAGATGATGATGATGATGATGATGATGATGCTCAGTCTTCAGCTGCTGGTGTGTTGTGTTCTTGAGATCATCTGAAATAATCTTTTCAGGCCCGTCTGGATCATCTGAGACTAGAAATCACAAATATTTGTTAGATTATCCTCATTGTTTTGGATTGATCAGTGCTTCGTGTTCTCAGTCAATAATACATCAGTCATTCATAAGAAAGTCTGATTAATCTGACTGAATATGTCACTCTATGACAGGAGTGTTTTTATAGACATTATATATAGACTAGAAATGTGATTTAAGTAAGTTTCATAATGAACAACACTTACATTTTGGTTTTAGTCTCTTCATACTGTCCCATCTATCAAGTCTCCGTCTGCTTTTCTCTTGAGATCCAGTGGTTTGTGTTTTATTTCTGTCCTTCATTTCTCTCTCTGTCCTGTTGTTTTTACTCGTCTGTAGTTTCTGACGCTCCAGCTGTTTTCTCTGTGCATTATTTCATTTCTACACTGAATATGTATCTGTTAAATCATACAGAGCTGAATTAAAGTCAAGGTACAGTAAGTTCAGATAACCTCAGTGTGATTAGATTTGCAGTAAAACTTGAACAAATACTTCTCCTGATTCTAACTGAAAGTGAAGTATGATGTTTTCTCTGATTGATCAGAACGACTCTTCACTGCTCCGTCTGGATCACCAGAGACTGTAAATGAAGAAAACAGATCATCATCATAATGTAGAAACAGCAGCTGGACTGATGCTACAGATTCAGATCATGAGCACAATCAGACACCATTACACCTCAAACCATGCACAAACAGATCAGATTAATAAATACATCCCATGTGATTGATTCATTGCTGTTTTTATGTGATTTCTGTCAGCTAGTCTTTCATGCAGACACTATTAAACAAACACAGTTTTCACAAAATACATCTAAAGTAAAAGTATGTTAAAGTATGATGTTAAAGTGTCTGACCTGTGATGAATGGAGATGTAGAAATATCCAGAATCTGAATAGAAATAAAGATCCACAGTGAAGATCTCGGTGAGTTTAAGACACTGATTCATCAGTCGATGGGGGTTATTTATTATATAAAGACTCCGCCTTCTTTGTGGGTGTAGCATTGGAGAGACAGAAATAGCACGTGTTGAGCGTAACACTCAGCAGCATCAGTAGCACATTTCCCCTTTTCTTTTAGTGTTTTAGACCACAGAAAATGAGAAATCAGCATAGAAATCTGCACTCTACAAAAAAACAAAACA
>NW_020525964.1:7500-110000 GCF_003368295.1 Carassius auratus | reverse complement strand
AAGGCTAATAAATGTATTTTACAATCTGGGTCATTATTTAATACAAAACCACACATAATGTTTCTACTGTATCTCTGTCACTCACTCTGATATTTAGTTAAGATGAGTTCTGTCTTTCACTGTCTTTAATCAGTTCTGTGAATTACTGTATGCTCATTCTTTATAAAGTAGAAACAATGTCGTTTTTAAAATACAGTACTGTACAAAAGTCTTATGGAAAAAAAAAATATATATTTTCACCCCAAAAAAGGGGTTTAAGCCAGTTATTTATATCTTTTGCTGTAGTGTGTCAGTAGAGTAATATCAGTTTGCCATTAATTTTTATAATAATCTAGTGCGATTTTGAATACACAAGCAGTCTGACAACGGCAAAAAGAATGTTTGGAAATGTAAACTGATAATTTCTACTGACACACTACAGCAAAATATATAAATAACTGGCTGAACACCATTCTTTTAAGTGAAAATATTAACGTGCCTAAGACTTTTGCACAGTAGCTAGTGTATGTATAAAGTATGTAATGATTAATGTAATGATTAATGTAATGATTAAATTAAATATATTTAAATAAGTGTAATTAAAGTATGTGCTCGTTCATATGTGTTAAGGGCTAGATTTTCGCTGGAGGAAACGGCTGTGATGAGCGGTGACAATCGAAAACTTTACAGAAGATGAGAAAGCGACTGCTTCTTCGTGTCCTTTTGTAAACTGTATTTATGACAAAGAACTGCACAGATACAGATATTCTAACAATCTATCGATGAACACACACCTTGTGTCCTCTGTCTCTGTTTGAGCTCGCGCTGCTCCGCCATGGTCTGCGGATTGAAGAGCGCGCTGAAAGACGGGGAGGAGACCGGTCTGACGCCGGTTTCATATTAAATTTCAGCAGACTGACTCTGAGGCGATTGGATAGGCTACTGGTTCCATACCCAACCCTACTTTTAAGAAATATATTTTTTGACAAACGAACCCAACACTGGCTTTGTCCTTGCTGGAGTGTGATGTGATCTGTGTCCTGTGCAGGTGCGATGGATCGCGTACAGACCAATAGGGTGTCGGAATGGTATAAGTTTATACTTCTCATCCAACCACAATCAAATTCACTCCATCCGAATGGCGCAATTTAGTTAGGATAGTTTAGCTGGATAGTTTTTTTTTTTTTTTTTTTTTTGAATGATGACAAGGCAGAATGAAAACAATCCGGAATGAAATAGCAGTAACGAAGCTATTTTTAAAATGTAAGGAGTAGAAAGTACAGATACTTGCGTGAAAATGTAAGGAGTAGAAGTAAAAAGTCGGCTGAAAAATAATTACTCAAGTAAAGTATAGATACCCCAAATTTCTACTTAAGTACAGTAACGAAGTATTTGTACTTCGTTACTTGACACCTCTGGAAATAAACACAACACTAGCTTACATTTAAGACACACAGAATCAAACATGACTGTTACACACAGAAAAACAACCTACTACTGTAGAACATGAAGCTCAGTTACAGTAACTTGAGACATTACAGAGATCTCTGTGTGTGTGTGTGTGTGTGTGTGTCACTAGTTTCCTGAAGCAGTACAAAGTCTTCTTCTTAAACAAACAGTAAAACATACAGCTGTGTTTGTCAAACTCTAAATGAGTTTATTTTGAATGATGTAAAAAAGAGCAAAAATAATAATAATTGTATTTTACTGAAAAATAAATTAAAATAAAAATTGGTTAGAATGTACCATGACTTTCTGCCAGCTGATGGTCAAAAAATGAGTAAATAGATTAGACTATAACTATAATAGATTAACATTATAACTAATAACAGTGGCATGAGAAGTTTAATACCACAGAAAAAATAACACATTTATCAAAGCTGCTGTATAGCTGAAGATAGCTGAAGCTTATATAGATGTTCATTACTTTTACCCCCCCCCCCCCCAGTAACCCCAACACAATCCTGAAGACCAGAGACATTCAATCTCAGACAAACTCCACTGTGTGTTTTATTTTACACTGTGTTTCACGTATAATGTACATATTTGTTTTATTTTCAGATATTTCCCAGGTTTTATATTTTTCTGTATATTTTTGTAGTTTGCTTTGTAAGCATTTATTAATCAGAGTTTTCACCTAGTTTTCAGTTTTCTAAACTCTTAAAGATCTGAAGACAGAATAAAAACTGTGGCATCTGAGACAGACACATATTTGATAATCATACTGTACATCATGTGCTGAAATAGTGCATCACAGATATTCAGGAAACACATATCTGAGCTCTGACTGTATAAACTCATCTGAGAGAAGGTTGAGTGAGTCACACAGCGTCCTCTACTGGAGAAGAAAAATTTCTCATACCGGTGTCACGTGGATGGGAAATAACCATGGAAATGATATGCAGATGAGGTAATGCATAGTAAAACTAGGCGTTGAAAGCTCCATATATGGTGATTTCTGGGAGGAGTCTGGGTGGAGATGCACTTACACACAATCTTCCCCTGACTGGGATTTATAAAGGGATTTTTACACAGATTCTGGAGTAACACATGAACCAGACTCTAAAGTTTCAGATCTTTGTTTGCAGATATGGAGAGAGAGAGAACTTTTGAGATTAACACTAAAACTTTAAATGATTTGAGTTGTTTTGTTCAGAAGTTGAGTCAGTGTGTTGTACTCTGATCTAATCTGATTTTACACACACTGTAATAGAATTGACCAAAACACTAGTGCACTCTATGACCCTAAATACACTCAAACACAAACACTAATATGACTGGATATGTGACTGGCGCCATCTAGAGCACGAAAAAAATAAAATAAAAAAAGAAATAATGTTTGAGGTTTCATACAGTGTGTGTGTCAGTCCACAAACTACAGACAGTGACAGTACAATCTGTGTTTGTTGGTGCAAGAAGAACATGTTTCTTAAAAGAACATTCATGTGTGAAGTAAATTAATCATTAAATGACTAAACCAGCGTCATATCAGCAAACGTTCTCTGGTATTAATGAAAAACAGACAAAACACACTGAGTATATGTACAAAAGCACAAAAACTGCTAGCTTAAAAAAAAAAAAAAAAAAAAAAAAAGAATAATAATTTCCAGGCTGACTTTCAAACTCACTCCCTGTGACTCTTACAGTTGCTTTGATGTAAATCAAACATCATAACTCAAAACTCATCATAACCGTAAACCCACATGCAAATATAAGCAAACTACAGTTCAGTAGACGGCGCTTCAGGGTCTCGCTGTAAAGCTATAAAGATGTCAATCTCAAACAAAACAGCAGATCTCAGACTCTTTCCAGCTCATCTCACAGTCATTCAAGCATCTTTATCTTTAATTGTTTAACAAACTGTTACACATTTTTTAATTGATGTTTGTATCAGTGAAATAATGACAATGTGTATCACACAGAAATCACTGATAAATGTCAAATTCCACTTTAACTCTAAACTGTAGATTTGAGAAATGAATGTCAGAACATCTGTGGAAAAGACAGGAATCAAGAAACTGAGCAGCAAAGAGGACGAGAGACAATCTACTGAAGCAGGAGAGAAACAGAGCAAGAGTCCAGCTTTAATGAAGACACAAGAAACTGATAATTTATGATAATCTTTATGATAAAACACTGATACATGTCTTGCATCCTCAACTCTGTTTCATCTTCTGCTATCTGAAACATCAAATGTGGGATTTCTATTCTCTCTGGATTCAGACAGAGCTGCAGAGATTGACTCTGATGATTCACAGACACATTCACAGATGTGAAACACAAAAGCATCCTTTGACAGAACATGTGAAAACACATAACTTTAGTGTCGCTCAGATCAGATGATAATTTGACAATCAATCAAATCATTTCAAAATAATACAACAGCTGTTCATCTTCACTTTTCAGCTGTGAAGTTTTCATAACCAAACTCCAAACATTTACTATCACAGTTAAGTACCACAAAGAAAATCACATGAACACCTCAAATCACATCTGAATTTAAATTGTCAATGTAGTGAAGAAGCATTTTATTGAGACATTTTTAAGTTTTTTACAGTTTTTTTCAGTCGCTAACAAGCATTTGTCCAAGCAGTTGTCACATTTTCAAAACTCTAAACACAATTAGCACAGCATCTGTCTATAGTGGCCATACCATTCACACATTTCATGTCGTTTTCACACAATATGGAGTCATTAAATTTTTGTATTTACAAATGTTAACACAAATGTTAACACACAACATCCCACAATAGCAAAAACAATGTTCCAAACCTTAGAGACAGTATAAAAACCTCTGCTTCTGCCATGATATCAGTTCAAAAACAATATATCTTAGCTGATTTATGTTGTGTAAATTGGGCCAACCACAGCTGATTCCTATCTGGCTTAGACTCAATGGCAGGGGTTATTTTTTTCTATTACATTGACACTTATACAATAAAAGGAGGACTTTGAAGAGTGATGTTTTTGGAAACAGAAAAAGACAAACACTGTAATGTATGGACAAGGAAGAGTAAGAACGAGGGGCCCAGGGAGAAGAGCAGGAGCAGTGAGAGGAGCAGTGAGAGGTGCAGGAGCAGTGAGAGGTGCAGGAGCAGTGAGAGGAGCAGGAGCAGTGAGAGATACAGTGAGAGGAGCAGTGAGAGGAGCAGGAGCAGTGAGAGGAGCAGTGAGAGGAGCAGGAGCAGTGAGAGGAGCATGCGCAGTGAGAGGAGCAGTGAGAGGTGCAGGAGCAGTGAGAGGTGCAGGAGCAGTGAGAGGAGCAGGAGCAGTGAGAGATACAGTGAGAGGAGCAGTGAGAGGAGCAGGAGCAGTGAGAGGAGCAGTGAGAGGAGCAGGAGCAGTGAGAGATGCAGTGAGAGGAGCAGGAGCAGTGAGAGATGCAGTGAGAGGAGCAGGAGCAGTGAGAGGAGCAGGAGCAGTGAGAGATGCAGTGAGAGGAGCAGGAGCAGTGAGAGATGCAGTGAGAGGAGCAGGAGCAGTGAGAGGAGCAGGAGCAGTGAGAGATGCAGTGAGAGGAGCGGGAGCAGTGAGAGGAGCAGGAGCAGTGAGAGGAGCAGGAGCAGTGAGAGGAGCAGGAGCAGTGAGAGGAGCAGGAGCAGTGAGAGGAGCGGGAGCAGTGAGAGGAGCAGGAGCAGTGAGAGGAGCAGGAGCAGTGAGAGGAGCAGGAGCAGTGAGAGGAGCAGTGAGAGGAACAGGAGCAGTGAGAGATGCAGTGAGAGGAGCAGTGAGAGGAGCAGGAGCAGTGAGAGATGCAGTGAGAGGAGCAGTGAGAGGAGCAGGAGCAGTGAGAGGAGCAGGAGCAGTGAGAGATGCAGTGAGAGGAGCGGGAGCAGTGAGAGGAGCAGGAGCAGTGAGAGGAGCAGGAGCAGTGAGAGGAGCAGTGAGAGGAGCAGGAGCAGTGAGAGATGCAGTGAGAGGAGCAGGAGCAGTGAGAGATGCAGTGAGAGGAGCAGGAGCAGTGAGAGGAGCAGGAGCAGTGAGAGATGCAGTGAGAGGAGCGGGAGCAGTGAGAGGAGCAGGAGCAGTGAGAGGAGCAGGAGCAGTGAGAGGAGCAGGAGCAGTGAGAGGAGCGGGAGCAGTGAGAGGAGCAGGAGCAGTGAGAGGAGCAGGAGCAGTGAGAGGAGCGGGAGCAGTGAGAGGAGCAGGAGCAGTGAGAGGAGCAGGAGCAGTGAGAGGAGCGGGAGCAGTGAGAGGAGCAGGAGCAGTGAGAGGAGCGGGAGCAGTGAGAGGAGCAGGAGCAGTGAGAGGAGCAGGAGCAGTGAGAGGAGCGGGAGCAGTGAGAGGAGCGGGAGCAGTGAGAGGAGCAGGAGCAGTGAGAGGAGCAGGAGCAGTGAGAGGAGCAGTGAGAGGAACAGGAGCAGTGAGAGATGCAGTGAGAGGAGCAGTGAGAGGAGCAGGAGCAGTGAGAGATGCAGTGAGAGGAGCAGGAGCAGGAGCAGGAGAAGTGAGAGATTGTTTTTATTTTACCCCCCCCCCCCTTTTTTTATCTGGGCTTTTTGCTGTTGTTGTTTTTTTGTTCAGAATGCTCTTATGTGTTTCATGGATATTTTGTTCACTGTAAGCAATACTGTCAAACCTTTTCTGTTCTATCATACCGTGTTTCTACTGTACCTCCTGCAGTAAACAGTAAAGGAAAAAAATAGCTTTTTACTGGAATGCTTTTGAATGTGAACATTACTGTACATTTGGACATACAGTTCCTAACCAAGAAATTTAGTGTAAAACAGTGAATTGCATGTTTTGCATGCAAATACCTGTAAAACTGAGACTGAAAAGTCTATGCAGTTTTTGTAATGTCAACAATAGCCAGTATTTTGAAACCTGGTGTACTTTGATTGACTGCATGTAACTTGTAAGGTGAAAACAAGTGTTATTCTTTGACAGAATAATTTAATTTTGAGTCAGATTTCCAGTGTTTTGGTAAAGTTGGTGTGTGCAGAGAAAGATGTGTTCTATTTTGAAATGAAGATTTAATATATATTTAACAAAATGTGTTTTTGAGAAGAAAATTATCCATTTGGCCAATTGTGTTTTGTAGGTGTTAGTCTGTGTTAAGAGTTTAGAAAAAGTATCTGAAGTATGGTTAAGCGCTTGTTAGCGATTGAAAAAAACTGTAATAGTAATAAACTATGTCTTTAGATTAATTATCACTTATACAGAGATGATTCAAAAAGCATTTTATTAAAGCAATAAAGTAGTATGACTAAACAGAAAATAACTGTACTAAAACATAAAAAAACAAATCATGCAAAATGAGCAGCAGAAGCGCAACTAGATCTTCACTGCAAACTCAAAACCCTTTAGTTCAGATTAGAGACAGTCTGATGATAATGATAGATCTGATGTGAAGATGAATATGAAGCATAAATCAGACATCAGAAGACTACAGAGAACTGTTCGGACTGCTGAAAGGATTATTGGTGCCCCCCTGCCCACGCCGTTGCCTAGCATCCATCTCGCAAATCTCCGCTCTCTACCCAACAAAACAGACGAACTGCTTCTGCTCTCTCGGACAAATAAGGATTTCTCTCACTCTGCTGCTCTGTGTTTCACGGAAACCTGGCTGAATGACGCCATACCGGACATAGCGCGCTTTTACATGCTTTTACATCAATGAACGGTGGTGTACAGTGGTGTACAGTGGTGTACAGATGTAACTGTGTTAAAGAAGATGTGCTGTCCTGATTTAGAAATGCAGTTTGTCAACTGCAAGCTGTTCTATTCGCCGCGGGAGTTTCACCCGTTCATTCTGGTCAGTGTTTACATCCATCCGCAAGCGCACGTGAGCTCAGCTTTACAGAAACTTGCTGATAAGATCACAGACACAGAACAACAACACCCGGACTCTGCTTTAATCATTCTCGGGGACTTTAACAAAGCCAATCTCTCCCGTGAACTGCCAAAATACAGACAGCATGTCACATGTCCCACAAGAGACAGTAATATATTGGATCACTGTTACACCACAATAAAGGATGCATATCACTCTGTTCCACGAGCAGCTTTGGGACGTTCTGATCACCTTCTGGTTCATCTTATACCGTCCTACAAGCAAAAACTTAAATCTGCTAAACCTGTAGTAAGGACTGTGAAGAGATGGACCAGCGAAACGGAGCAGGATTTACAATCTTGTTTTGACCTCACTGATTGGAGTGTTTTTGAAGCTGCTACCACTGATATGGATGAACTCACAGAGACCGTAACATCATATATCAGTTTCTGTGAGGATATATGCATTCCTACCAGGACTTATTTAACATTCAACAATGATAAGCCATGGTTTACAGTAAAACTCAGACATCTTCGTCAGGCCAAAGAGGATGCCTACAGAAATGGGGACAGGGTCTTGTACAATCAGGCCAGGAACACACTGAACAAAGAGATCAGAGCGGCTAAAAAGACCTACGCTAAAAAGTTGGAAGACCAGTTTACTTCCAACGACTCAACTTCAGTGTGGAGAGGTCTAAGAACCATCACGAACTACAAGACACCATCCCCTTGCACTGAGGCTAATCAATGACTTGCTAACAACCTGAATGAATTTTATTATAGATTTGAAACCCCCAACACCCATTCTGACCATCTCCCTACACAACCATTAACACATCCTGCAATCCCACCCTCCACACCTCCTGCTCTTCAAATCTGTGAAGATGATGTGCGCCAGGTCTTCAAGAAGAACAAAAGAAGAAAAGCACCAGGCCCAGATGGCGTTACACAGATCTTTTCACAGATCTTCAACAGATCCCTGGAGTTGTGTGAAGTGCCTTCCTGCTTCAAACGCTCCACCATCATCCCCATCCCAAAGAAACCCAAGATAGCAGGACTTAACGACTACAGACCTTTGGCTCTAACGTCTGTCGTCATGAAGTCGTTTGAAAAACTGGATCTGGCTTATCTGAAGGACATCACTGGACCCTTACTGGACCCCCTCCAGTTTGCTTACCGAGCAAACAGGTCTGTGGATGATGCAATCAACATGGGATTGCACTTCATCCTGCAACATCTGGACAAAACAGGGACTTATGTGAGGATCCTATTTGTGGACTTTAGTTCGGCATTCAACACCATCATCCCAACAGCCCTTCAGACCAAACTGACCCAGCTCTCTGTTCCTAGCTCTATCTGTCGGTGGATCACCAGCTTTCTGACAGATAGGCAACAGTTAGTGAGACTGGGGAAATTCACATCAAACAGCTGCTCCACCAACACTGGTGCCCCTCAGGGCTCTGTTCTCTCCCCTCTGCTCTTCTCCCTGTACACCAACGACTGCACCTCTAAAGACCCCTCTGTCAAGCTCCTGAAGTTTGCAGACGACACTACAGTCATCGGCCTCATCCAGGACGGTGATGAGTCTGCTTACAGACAAGAGGTTGAGCAGCTGGCTGTCTGGTGCAGTCTTAACAACCTGGAGCTGAGCACGCTCAAAACAGTGGAGATGATCGTGGACTTCAGGAGAAACCCCCCTGCACTTTCCCCACTCACTATCATGAACAGCCCTGTGACTGCAGTGGAGTCATTCAGATTCCTGGGAACCACCATCTCTCAGGACCTGAAGTGGGACATTCACATTGACTCCATTGTGAAAAAGGCCCAACAAAGGTTGTACTTCCTTCACCAGCTGAGGAAGTTTAACCTGTCACAGGAGCTGCTGAAACAGTTCTACTCAGCCGTCATTGAGTCTGTACTGTGTACTTCTATAACTGTCTGGTTCAGAAGACTACAGAGAACTGTTCGGACTGCTGAAAGGATTATTGGTGCTCCCCTGCCCACCCTTCAAGAACTGTATACATCCAGAGTGAGGAAAAGGGCTCAGAAAATCACTCTGGATCCCTCACATCCAAGTCACCCCATCTTTGAACTTTTGCCATCTGGCCGGCGCCTCAGAGCCGCAAATACCAGAACAGCAAGGCACAAGAACAGTTTCTTCCCCCAGGCAATCTACCTCATGAACAGTTAAATGTTCCCCACTTATGCTTATGCAAAAAAGTGCAATATCCTTATATTTATTTATTACCCCTCCATCCTAGTACATCCCTGCATCTTATTCAATCCTATTCCATTATCATTTATAGCACAATTGTTTATTCACTTATTTATTTGCCTACATTTTTTTTTTTGTCTGTGTGTTGGTGTCTCTGTGTATTGGAAGCTTATGTCACTAAAACAAATTCCTTGTATGCGCAAGCATAATTGGCAATAAAGCTCTTTCTGATTCTGATTCTGAATTTATATAAAGTCATTACGCAGAAGTTACGAATTTAGACATATTTGTATGGATGTGATCGATCACTTTTCCTTTGGTATGTTATGGAAAAGAAAGAGATCAACTCTATTCTAAAATATTTGTCTGAGAACTTTTTAAACAGTTTTGTTTTTATAGATATTTTAAAATAAACATATCAAGGATACTGGATGATATTTAGCAATAAAAACAGAGCATGGCACAAATGCCATTTACAGTCCATATCTCATATTCCCTAAATGTCTTGTACTGGTGTCACATGATGGGAAATAACCCTGGAAATGATATGCAGATAATAAAGTGAAAAAGTGAAGTGACATTCAGCCAAGTATGGTGACCCATACTCAGAATTTGTGCTCTGCATTTAACCCATCCGAAACGCACACACACAGAGCAGTGAACACACACACACACACACACTGTGAGCACACACCCGGAGCAGTGAACACACACACACACACACACACACACACACACACACTGTGAGCACACACCCGGAGCATTGGGTTATAAATTGGGTTATAAAGGGACTGCGCCCGGGGAGCAGTTGGGGGTTCGATGCCTTGCTCAAGGGCACCTAAGTCGTGGTATTGAAGGTGGAGAGAGAACTGTACATGCATCCCCCCCCACCCACAATTCCGTCCGGCCCGAGACTAGAACCCACAACCCTTCGATTGGGAGTCCAACCCTCTAACCATTAGGCCACGACTTCCCAAATGAGGTTATGCATAGTAAAACTAGGCGTTGAAAGCTCCATATATGGTGATTTCTGGGAGGAGTCTGGGTGGAGATGCACTTACACACAATCTTCCCCTGACTGGGATTTATAAAGGGATTTTTACACAGATTCTGGGGTACACATGAACCAGACTCTAAAGTTTCAGATCTTTGTTTTGAACTTTTGAGATTAAAACGAATACTTTAAATGATTTGAGTTTTTTTTTTTTTCATAAAACACAACATTCAGAAGTTGAGTCAGTGTCTTGTACTCTGATCTAAACTGATTTTACACACACTGTAATAGAATTGACCGAAACCCTAGTGCACTCTATGGCTATGGCCCTAAATACACTCAAACACAAACACTAATATGACTGGATATGTGACTGGTGCCAGCACGAAAAAATAAAATAAAAAAATAAATAATGTTTGAGGTTTCATACAATGTGTTTCTGTTGACAATCTACAGACAGTCATAACTCATCATAACCGTAAACCCACATGCAAATATAAGCAAATTACAGTTCAGTAGACGGCGCTTCAGGGTGTTGCTGTAAAGCTATAAAGATGTCAATCTCAAACAAAACAGCAGATCTCAGACTCTTTCCAGCTCATCTCACAGTCATTCAAGCATCTTTATCTTTAATTGTTTAACAAACTGTTACACATTTTTTAATTAATGTCTGTAAAGTTGAAACTAATGGCAATGTGTATCGCACAGAAGTCACTGATAAATGTCAAATTCCACTTTAACTCTAAACTGTAGATTTGACAAATGAATGTCAGAACATCTGTGGAAAAGACAGGAATCAAGAAACTGAGCAGCAAAGAGGACGAGAGACAATCTACTGAAGTAGGAGAGAAACAGAGCAAGAGTCCAGCTTTAAAGCTGCGGTAGGGAACTTTCGACGCTCTAGCGGTTAATAAACAGAACTGCTTGCGTCTTGCGGAAGAACATCGTAGCCGGAACTACTTCTCTCTGTTTATGTCTATGAAGAATCACAAAGGTACTGGGTTACTCCGCCGCGGTACCCCCGAAGCAATCTAAAATAGTCCGAATATAAACACTTATTATAGGTGCACCCTAGTGATTCAGGACAAGCTAAAAACACGGTTTGGAAAATGGATTCATGGTGCACTCGCTTATTATATACATTTTTCTACATTTTGAACACAAACAAAGTTACGGACCGCAGATCTGATTGGTTATTTTTTACCGGGAGCGATGGAGTTTCTGCAAATGGCAATAGGACACTGGGAGGAGCCAGAGGAGCCTGATTTATACACAGATTATCTGTCTCACATTCTACTGTCAGGACATAATGACAGGTTTAATAAATATGTAAAAATATTTTTTTTACAAAAGTTCCCTACTGCACCTTTAATGAAGACACAACAAACTGTGAGCGTTTATGATAATCTTTATGATAAAACACTGATACATGTCTTGCATCCTCAACTCTGTTACATCTTCTGCTATCTGAAACATCAAATGTGGGATTTCTATTCTCTCTGGATTCAGACAGAGCTGCAGAGATTGACTTCACAGATGAAGAGAGATATTAATAACACAGAGAATAATCAGAGCTCAAACTCAATCTGATGTTATATTGAAAGAATGTATATTGAAAGAATGAATGAAGGGTAATCTTTGATGTGAAAAAAAAACAACTTGACCCCAAAGAACTAGTTAATTATAGACCCATCTCAAATCTCCCTTTTCTGTCCAAGATACTAGAAAAGGTGGTATCCTCACAATTATATTCCTTCTTAGAGAAAAATGGTATATGGATTTCCAGTCAGGATTTAGACCGTATCATAGTACTGAGACTGCTCTTCTTAGAGTTACAAATGATCTGCTCTTATCGTCTGATCGTGGGTGTATCTCTCTATTAGTTTTATTGGATCTTAGTGCTGCGTTTGACACAATTGACCACAACATTCTTTTGCATAGACTTGAATAATGCATTAGCATGGTTTAAATCATACTTATATGACCGCCATCAGTTCGTAGCAGTGAATGAAGATGTATCATATCGATCACAAGTGCAGTATGGAGTGCCTCAAGGCTCGGTACTAGGGCCGCTACTCTTCATGCTTTATATGTTACCCTTGGGAGATATCTTCAGGAAAAATGGTGTTAGCTTTCACTGTTATGCTGATGATACTCAGCTCTATATTTCTACACTCTTGCAGTTTAAATCTAGATTAAAGACCCATCTCTTTAACCTGGCTTACACATAACATACTAATATGCTTTTAATATCCAAATCCGTTAAAGGATTTTTAGGCTGCATTAATTAGGTAAACCGGAAACACTTCCCATAACACCCAATGTACTTGCTACATCATTAGAAGAATGGCATCTACGCTAATATTAGTCTGTTTCTCTCTTATTCCGAGGTCACCGTAGCCACCAGATCCAGTCTGTATCCAGATCAGAGGGTCACTGCAGTCACCCGGATCCAGTACGTATCCAGACCAGATGGTGGATCAGCACCTAGAAAGGACCTCTACTGCCCTGAAAGACAGCGGAGACCAGGACAACTAGAGCCCAGATACAGATCCCCTGTAAAGACCTTGTCTCAGAGGAGCACCAGGACAAGACCACAGGAAACAGATGATTCTTCTGCACAATCTGACTTTGCTGCAGTCTGGAATTGAACTACTGGTTTCGTCTGGTCAGAGGAGAACTGACCCCAACTGAGCCTGGTTTCTCCCAAGGTTTTTTTCTCCATTCTGTCACCGATGGAGTTTCGGTTCCTTGCCGCTGTCGCCTCTGGCTTGCTTAGTTGGGGTCACTTCATCTACAGCGATATCATTGACTTGATTGCAAATAAATGCACAGTAACTATTTAACAGAGATGACATCACTGAATTCAATGATGGACTGCCTTATCATGACACACTGTTTTTCTAGATCTTCACTTCAAGCTCAAAACCCTTTAGTTCAGATTAGAGACGGTGATGGTGATGATGATGGTATATCTGATATGAAGATGAATATGAAGCATAAAGTGTCTCTGATCATGTGTTATATTAGTGTAAAATATCGACTGATTTGATATGTATTTCATTAGTGGAGCTGTAATAATCAGAACAGAAAGCAGCTGAACGATGACGCTCATAATTCAGTTATTTATCTGACTCCATTGACTGTTATTATCCTTTAACTTTTTATTCTTTAAAGGTCAAATATTTATTAGAAGTGATGGAGAAACACAGGATTTTAGATTTAAGAGCATTTAGATTAAGAAAGATATAATCACTTTATCTTATCTATAAAGCTAGATGTTTAAATATACAGACTGCAGGAGAAAATAAACCTGATTACAAAATAAATGAATAGAAAATCTTGATACAAAATCTGCTTATCTGTGTGTTTATTTTATTATCATGATGAGGGTTGATTGAACATTTTCATCACCAAAGCTTTAAGTTTCCACCAGTAACACAAACTCTTCAACTGCAGGAATTCAGATCAGACAAGTTACACATCTGCTGTTGAGATCTTTCCGGATCCAGAAATCACATGAAGAATAAACTATTTTGTGAGCGGCCTTGAGGTGTGTGCAGCAGGAAACATTTCCAGACAGACAGAGACGTGTCAAATCTTGTGTGTAAAGCTGTGTGCCGGTATGTTGCACAACCTTTTAAACATCTGTCTGGGATCAACATTAATGTTTTTTCTTATAGCACGAGCTTTGTTAAACATGGAATGTAAGTACTGAAAATAACTAAAATTAAACCAAAAGTTCCTAAAATCTTAAGACAAATGCTTGGAGATCAAGAGGAGATAGAAGCACATCAGTATTTCCTCTCAATGCAATTTCCTCTCAAATTAAGTTTACCACAATTCTAATCAGATTCAGCTGTCAGATGAGACCAAAATATACTTCATATAAATTCTAAATATAAAATTTTATTTCTAAAAATATACTTAAAGTGAAATTCCCATGTAATTTGTAAATTGCATTTATTTGAAATTATTTGTGTGTGTGTGTATAGTTACAATTGTTTAAATATGAAAATATAGTTTTATATATTTAATAATGGTACAATTAATTGCTAATATATTTGCAATGTACTATAAAAAAGAAATATGTTTGCTGTAGAAATTAAATGATGCATACAGTAAACAGCTGAAGCACAGACGAACAAAAACCAACAGGACAGAGAGAAAAATGAAGTCATGGAAATTAATGTCACTTCCTGTTGCCAGCAGGTGGCACTATGACTATAATCGAATACAGGCATGCTAATGTGCTCAGGACAGGACTCTTATCAACATTTTCAATTTGGGGCAGATTGGACAATGACCAGTGTATTTAGCTCTTCCTGACACTTTTTAAAATGTTGCTAGGAATCCATAACAGCGTTAAACATGACACTTCCTATTAACAGCAGGTGGCGCTATGACTATAACTGAATTTGGTCATGGGTGTTTGTTCAGGACAGAACACCAATCACACGTGTGAAGTTGTTTGGGGAAGATCGGACATTGCTTGCCTGAGTTACAGCAACTTCCTGTTTCACAGCGAAACTTCAAAATTTGTCAGGCCGCCAGGGACACACCCCTTGACGAAAACTCAAAACCTTCGCAAAACCTTGGTGTGCAAAGTTTCGTGAGTTTTGGAGCATGATTAGGGCCTCAAAAATGTGATTCAATTGCGTCTCTGAAACGCCGGCCAGATGGAAAAAGTTCAAAGATGGGGTAACCTGGATGTGAGGGATCCAGAGTGATTTTCTTAAACATTTTCCTCATTCTGGATTTATACAGTTCTTGAAGGGTGGGCAGGGGAGCACCAATAATCCTTTCGGCAGTCTGAACCGTTCTCTATAGTCTTCTGATATCCGATTTTATAGCTGAACCAAACCAGACAGTTATTGAAGTACACAGTACAGACTCAATGACGGCTGAGTAGAACTGTTTCAGCAGCTCCTGTGGCAGGTTAATCTTCCTCAGCTGGAGAAGGAAGTAAAACCTCTGCTGGGCCTTTTTAACAATAGAGTCAACTAGAGTCCACAAACAGGATCCTGACATAAGTTCATGTTTTGTCGAGATGTTGCAGGATGAAGAGCAATCCCATGTTGGTTGCATCATCCATTGACCTGTTTGCTCGGTAAGCAAACTGCAGGGGGTCCAGTAAGGGTCCAGGGATGTCCTTCAAATAAGCCAGAACCAATTTTTCAAATGACTTCATGACGACAGATGTTAGAGCCACCGGTCTTTAGTCGTTAACCCTGTGGAGTTGATCCCCGCGAATACCCGTGTTGAGGCATCTTCTCCTGATAACCACGAAAATAACTTAAAATACACTTTCAGTTTTGATCGTACAGATAAGAGCAATTCATTATTCGAATCCGTAAAGTGTCTACTTTTTGTTGTATACAGACATAATAACAACAATGTCTTTGTCTTCTCAGGTGTAAATCACAATGATATCCATGACAGTTGATGCCTACTCGCATATGCCCTTTACAAACAAAAAGTGTTTTAGAAAATTTAAATCAATAACACAAACTCTTCAACTGCAGGAATTCAGATCAGACAAGTTACACATCTGCTGTTGAGATCTTTCCGGATCCAGAAATCACATGAAGAATAAACTATTTTGTGAGCGGCCTTGAGGTGTGTGCAGCAGGAAACATTTCCAGACAGACAGAGACGTGTCAAATCTTGTGTGTAAAGCTGTGTGCTGGTATGTTGCACAACCTTTTAAAGAGCCAGTAAGATGAAAATTCTAAGCTTCCTATCACTGTTTATAAGTCCTGTACCAGTGTTGAGTACTCGAGACTCGGACTCGGTCTTGGACTCGGTCTCGAGACCGTATTTTAATGGTCTCGGTCTTGTCATGGACTCGTGTGCATTTTGACTCGGTATTGACTCGGACTCGAACATATTAGGAATCGGACTTATGCCCGAGTCCACTCGAGTCCCAATCAAAATATTTCATGATTATTACTGTATGTTAATGTTTATTTAAATTGATGTATGATTGACACATCCAATGACTGGTGATTTTCTTGTGACGTGAGACGTTAGGCCGGCGACACACCGGATGTGTGGCGCAAGCGTCTCAGCTGCGTGGCGTGTCTGTTTTTAATTCGGCTCCCATGTTAACAGGTTAGATCTTGCAGACTGCCTGCGTGAGACGCGCGGAAAACCCGTGCATGCTAGAAATAGAACCGACGCCTATTTTTCACGCGACACGCGTGCATGTTGGAAGCGTTTCCAGGCAAAATATACTAGGAAAATATGTTTATATGTCATTTTGTACACAAATACATATTAATTCATGACATTTTGATATTTGAAAGTCTATAGGTTGACATAAATTCAGATATAAATGTAATTTTAAAAATAAATTAATAATGATCGATTTTCAAATATTGCACCTGTCAAACATACTCTATTTTGCCGTCAATACTGTTGACGGTCTCTTATCAGTAGGTGTGTAAAAAAATAAAAAAATAAATTTGATATTGTTGTCATGAAGACAAGAGCCTGTTTTTTTGGCGGCCTCTCTCTATGTCACCTACAGCCGCAGCAGCGCGCCAAGCGCCGCGTGCAGGCACGCTTCTGGTGTGTAAAGACACAGAAAACGCGAAGCAGCCACCACATTTCTGGCACGCAGTAGAGACGCCACGCAGCCAGTGTGTCACCGGCCTTAAGTTACCCTCCTGCCATCCGCCTGTAGTGATCCCGCTTTCCAGAAAGCCACATTGCTACATTATTTCTCTCAACTGTGTTATTTTTACAAAGTAGGACAAAATGGTAACAGAAAAAAAACAAATATTGTTTAATTAAATTATATAATGAATACAGACACAGACTGACTGTCTCAACACTAAACATCTCCCCCCCAAAAACAATGTCTGACAGAATGCATTGAACTTATACTGCATTTGATCCAGCTTTCTTCCCCTGGCACATACACACTTTTGGATGAAATTTTCCTGGACAGTCACTCGGCTCTTGTGTGTATGCCCTCCATAACTAAAAAAACTTCGACTAGTGTGTATTTTACCCTGCATTAAAACGCACCATCCAGGGAAATTAGCATTAGATTATCCGTTGCTGTTACAGAAAGTGATAAAATGGTGACTGTTGTCAGTCCCCGCTTCCTCTGCACCAGTAGAGAGTGTTTTTAGTCTGGGTGGATTGATCATGAGACCACATCGTGCTTGGTTGGGTAGCTGGATGGTCTCCTCACTTATTTTTTTGAAAAGTAATTATGCCCATCTGTAATCTTCACAACATCTAAAGTGCACATAATCCAAGACATTGTAAGGATATTAGCAGTCATTAGTTAAGCTTCAAGGTTAAAAGTTATGTAAAAGCTGTTACAGTTGAACATTTACAGGTATAGTGGTACAGTAATGTTACTTGTACTAGAAGTGTTATGTAGAATTACAATATAGAGTCGTACAGTAATATTATGTGTACTAGAAAGGTTATATGGATGTGTATAGTGGTACAACGATGTTATGTGAAAATGAGCACTTAATATTGACAAGTTACAATTCATAATACTAATAAAATTACCTTTACACCACATACTATGTGGCCCTTTTAACCTTTATTGTTTCCACCAAACATTTGACATACTCTTGAAGATTTCTTTAAGTCTTGTCTCAGACCCAATCTCTCTGGTCTCGGTCTTGACTCGGACTCGACCCTCTCTGGACTCGATCTGGACTTGGACTCGAATGAGCTGGTCTCGACTACAACACTGTCCTGTACAATAGGTTTAAATCCATCCCAGGTTAAAAAACATTGTCATTTTGTCAAAATATCATTTTAAAATTACCTCAATTCTCAGAGATCCCCAAGCAGTTCGCATGAAGCAGTTCAAAAGATTCAGTTTCCTTAAACCCCACCTTTCGTTAGCATACTGTGTTCTGATTGGTCAACTAACATAGTCAGGTTTGATTGGTTGTTCCGCACACAACTTCAAGGTAAACAATGCGTTAGCATCTTTTTGGGTAGAATTATGTCTTATTCCTCTCATCGCGAAGCAAACAGTAAAATAAAACACTTGAACAGTCTCGCTGCTTTTTCTTCTGTGTGTGTGTATTCAAGCCGCGCGCTTCAGTTTGAATCTGAATAGCGCGTTCAGCGCGGGGGCGTGGTCACATTAGAAGGAAGGGAGACGTGAAAAACGGACATCGCGTTGTTTTCATATGGATTACTTTTTCACAGAATATCTTTTAGCAGCACTTGTTTAGTTTTAAAGAAGACATGTCAAGCTTTCTATGGATATCTCTCTCATGTCTCTTCGTTGAGTATTCACAGAGTTACACTTCATTTTAATGACGTGTTTGTAAATGAAGATCAGCGCAGACAAAGGCTGCAGAGAGCACACATACTGATAAGACGCTCGGGAGAAAACAGACACATAACTTCATAATCATACTTCGCGTTGTGATTCGGAGATGCTCGTTGGTCCAAATAAAGTTGGTAATGAACCCTCTTTTATGGCCAAACGCTTTGAAAATCCTGCTGTAATCACCGAGATTAGAAAAGCAGTCATCAGTGAAATGTTGTGAACACAACAAAAGGGATTTGTTGTACTGCTCTGGTATTGTGGTAAAACTGAATTTTAGCCATTGGTTCTTCTGATCTTCATTCTTTGGCAGTGAAAATAAAACAAACTTGCCTTTACAATTAAAAACACACTGTCTCCTCGACATGATGCTATCACACCAAACAGAGCGTCTGTGTGGGGGGGAGGGGCAGGTCAGAGGTCAGTTTCTCTCAAGACGGTAGGCGGAGATTATTATGCAAAGTGTCCCTAGTGACGTACATAGAGATGGGTAAAAGATTTGAAATCTATAACGACTCGTTTCAGCGATTTAAAATCGACTCCTTACTTTAGAAGCCAATAACTTTATAAATAGTGTACTTTTTGGTTTAATTACTTTGCACATTGTTTACACTGATGGACAGCTACATCATACACTGTAATACAGGTCATTTTTGATTTTCCATCTGTGTGGCTCTTTAAACATCTGTCTGGGATCAACAATAATGTTTCTTCTTATAGCATGAGCTTTGTTAAACATGGAATGTAATTACTGAAAACAACTAAAATTAAACAAAAAGTTCCTAAAATCTTAAGACAAATGCTTGGAGATCAAGAGGAGATCAATGCAATTTCCTCTAAAATTAAGTTGACCACAATTCTAATCAGATTCAGCTGTCAGATGAGACCAAAATATACTTCATATAAATTCTAAATATAACATTTTATTTATAAAAATATATTAAAGTGAAATGTCCATGTAATTTGTAAATTGCATTTATTTGAAATTGTGTGTGTGTGTGTATACACATACGCACACACACAAACTGAATTACAATTGTTTAAACATGAAAATATAGTTTTATATATTTAATAATGGTACAATTAATTGCTAATATATTTGCAATGTACTATAAAAAAAGAAATATGTTTGCTGTAGAAATTAAATGATGCATACAGTAAACAGCTGAAGCACAGACGAACAAAAACCAACAGGACAGAGAGAAAAATGAAGGCAAGGAAATGAATGTCACTTCCTGTTGCCAGCAGGTTTAGAAATCATAGGAAAGGTTCAGGTCAGACATTTATTGAATTTGCACGAGAAAAAAATATGCTGTTTGATAGGTTGTGTGCTTCGAATAAGTGTCAGATTTAAATTTTTTACGTGAGCTGGTTTTGTTAGAGGAATTTAAAAGTTTTACTCCTGAGCGTATTGTTGTATATCTTAATGAACAAAAGGTGACATCATTGTCCCAGGTGTCTGTTTGTGCTGATGAGTTTGTGTTGACTCTCAAGGTTGTTTTTACTCCTGCTCATACTGAGAAGGTTTTGTCTGTTCCCGCTGTTTCGAAAGATCAATGGCGTTTTAAAAATGATCCAAAAGCTAAGGAAGGAAGGGAATGTTTTTATTGTCATAAGCTGGGACACCTTATTGCTGACTGCCTTTTTTTAAATGCAAGGACCAGGATGCCAGTACTAAAAGTGTTGCCTTTGTTAAGACTGTTGATCTCACGGACTGTGAGAGTTGTGATGACTTTGTGTCTGTTAGTGAACAACCTCTGGATCAAGTCAAGGTGACTATGTTGCGTGATACAGGGGCGATGCAGTCATTTATAGTGGCTGATACATTACCTTTCTCTGAGCGTACTTTTTGTGGAAGTCACGTGTTAGTACGGGGTCTCGAAATGAGCACTCTGAAGGTTCCTTTGCATCAACTTTATTTGAAGTCAGATTTGTTTTCAGGACTTGTGAAAGTTGGAGTGCGTGACAGTTTACCAGTGCATGGAGTGAACTTCATTCTTGGTAATGATATAGCAAGTGGTAAAATTCTTCCTCTGCTGGAAGTTTGTGATAAATCTGTTTTGTCGGATTACACTGATAAATTGTTAGAGAAATTCCCTGAGGTTTTTTCTGTTTGTGCAGTGACACAAGCACAAGCTGGTAAATACTCTGATGCAGATGATTTATCCTCTACTTTCATGGATTGTGAACGATGCTCTGTTGGTGGAGATAGGTAAGCCAACTGACAAAGTCATTGTTTTGAAGTCAGATGATTTAAACGTACAAGACACCAGTCAGAAAGTTATCGCAGCTCAAACAGATGATTTTTTTAGAAATAGATGTGAAAACAGTAATCCACGTCTTTCCTTCATTATTTTATGACATTCCTTCTCGTACTACTATTTTGCAACACGACGTTGACGTGGATAATGCCGCTCCCAATAAGCAACATGCTTATAGATCGAATGTTTTTAAACGTTCTGTGATGAAATCTGAAGTTGAGTATTCGTGTGATAAATGGTCTAGCTAAGCAGTTTTAGTTTTAGCCCATGGAGTTCTCCGTGTTTACTTGTGACTAAGAGTGATGGATCCGATTGATTTTGCATTATTTTTGGAGGAAATCACTTCACACAACTCTAGAGATCTGTTGAAGATCTGTGTTAAGATGGGGGCCAGCCGGCCAGCACAGGTTTTCAGACAGGATGGTGTAACGCCAACCGGGCATGGTTTTTTTACTTCTTTTGTTCTTCCTGAAGACCTAAACATATGAACCCAAAAAATAAAAACAAACTGAGGCCTTATAACGATACGACTAAACAGTATACTCTCATCCTTAATGTTTGGGACAAAATCTCAAATTTAGTTTATCTGTCTGAATCATTTAGAGACAACAGGCAGCAGAAAGACAGAACCGGTCTGATGTTTGTACACGTCCTCATTTACCTGTATAACCATGCTCCGCTCTGTCTCCTGCACTGCTTCAAATGAGCTGAACTAAACAAACTGTACCATGCTATTTTCATTAGAAGTAACATTTTTAAACTTTGTTTTAAAACAATACATTGGGCCTAAATCTTTTGCTCATAACATATGTTTGGTATTTTGCCAAATCTATAGTTCCTTTTCAAGGAAACTTTGAACTGCATAGAGGATAGAAAGGATAGATATAGATAGAGGACGCAGTGTTTCATTCTCCACTCAGGGAACCATGATTACATTCGTAACCTGAGATGTTTTCAGAGAGATAAAAACACACGTCTCGTCCTGAAAGCCTTGCCTTGTGCTAGTAAGAGAAAGACAAGAAAGGTTTCTCTAACGTCTCAAATGCAGGTAAACCTCACAAACCAGGAGTTCAGATCTTTGTCTTAAAAATAAACAATTTAAACTAGATATTAAGCACATTAATAATTAGATACAAAATTTAATAAAGAAAAAAACTGTATGAACTAGCTTTAATATACAAGTATTAGTTGATAAATATATATTTTTGTATCAACTCAAATTTTTACTTTAAACGAATTCAAAATTTAAATGCAAAAATATTAAGCTACTTTTAAGTGAAACCAACCCAAAACAAACCAATTTTACAGCATGATTGTGTCTTTAATAGGGATTTTGTCTTTCTGTGCATGATCCACATCCACAATAACACGTTCTTCTTATAACATTTGTTATATACATATGTCTTCACGTTAGATTTTCAATGGAGAAAATAATTATAGAGTGATGAGGGGTGTATGCATGCAGACCCACCACAGAAGGGGCGTGTCTAGAGCAACATTTGCAAAAAAAAAAAAATAATAATAATATGGCATAATCTAATGTACTCTATTAAGAAGTGCAAACCTGCAAATTAACTAAATAAAATAATACAATTAATGCATATTTACAATAAGCACTTAACTCAAGTATTACATCATAAAATAAATAACTAGAGAAGGCTGACTATAATCAGCATGCTTCCATTTAGTGGGATAAGCCTAGTCTTCCCCTAAATTAAAAAAGCTCTTCTGGTCTTCAGTGACAAAGTTTGAGCGTGCACTCGCAATATCTGAGCCAGAGTCCATTCAGAGAACACCGTCTGTTTAAAAGTCCAGTTTTGTGAAGCAAATCCGCTTCCGAGTGAAGAGATTCGTGCACTCGCATTACATGCATCACTTGATATTATTAGCTCTCGACATTAAGATAACGCTATAGAAACCGCTTAAAATGAAGAAGGCCTACATCAAAGAGAAGAAAGCCACACTAGGTACCCGTATATATTGCTCATGCCATGATCCGCCCACTGCCAGAAGAACTGAAAAGTAAAAGTAAAAAAAAAAAAAAAAAACCCCGCCCCACACCTGCACAGTGTAAAAAGTAAGAGCACACCTGTGTAAGAGCTGTACCTGTACCTGTGTCAGCTTGCGGTGCAGATGGAGCTCTCTTCATCCGCTGAGGATCAGGACAGCAGGATTCACTCTGGATCTTTATTTCTTCAAGACCTTTTCTTAATCGAGATTCAGGACGGTTTTAAAAACATTCTGGATAATTCTGCATTTTTCCTCTTCTCACAGGTACAGAACTTTTATTATTATTATTGTTTTATTATTATTATTGTACAGCTTTATTTTCATATGGTGACTGGATTATTTGCAATTTTATCAGAATTGTTTTAATAGCTGCTACATTATTGAATGTGTGTAATAATATAACATTAGATTGTTTGTTTTTATAATTATAAGAAAACACACAGAAAACAGCTGGTGCATCAGAAACCACAGACGAGCAAAAACCAACAGGACAGAGAGAAAAATGGAGGAGAGAAATGAAACACAATCCACTGGATCTCAAGAGAAAAGCAGACAGAGATGTGACAGTATGAAGAGATCAAGACTGTCGTGTAAGTGTTTGTTCACATTCAGACAGATTCTTCAGACTTTCTGCAGATGAATGAAACAGATCTGTGATTGTTTAATAGACATGTATTATTGATCAAGAACATAAAGTTATACATTCAAACAATCTATATGTGGATAATCTGATTTATATATATTTCTAGTTTCAGATGATCCAGGAGTGGAGGGAAAGTTTCATTCTGATGTTAAAAGCTCTTCAGAACTTTCTCAAGAACACACAACATCAGTGAAACACCAGCAGCTGAAGACCTGAACATCTTCATCATCATCTTCATCACCATCATCTTCATCATCTCAGACTCCATCTCTCCAGTCTCCAGACTACAGTCTCTTCAGCTCCAGAACTGTTTTCAGACTCATCTGATCACAAACTAACAGACTAATGAACCGTTTCTTTCTCAGATCTGTGTCTGAGAACCGTTTTATTGATCTGGAGCAGCACTTTATGAGATTATTTTCACATCTGCATCACACAGAGACTCGTTTTTCTTTGACAAAATATCAGTTCAAGTGTTCACTGCATCATATATTCCATGCATTTTCATTTCTGTATTTCTGTATATTGTGAATCATTTAAGAGATTCTATCCACCTTATTTAATTCTAACAGAAACGCAGGCGTGACTATTTGTTATTAAATGTACAGTATCTGGCTTCCGCTGTTGTACAGTTCCAGTTATTTTTAGCACGTTATGTTTCCTGACATTGAAAAACCAGTCCAGTATTGTAGAGATTCTCAAGTCTGGCTCAGGATCCACTTTCCTGCAGAGTCTATCTCCAATCCTGATCAAACTCACTCTTTCTAGCGATCCTGAAGACCTTGATGAACCGGTTCAGGTGTGTTCGATGAGGGCTGGAGAAAAACCCTGAAACAACTGCCTTATTGCTTGTCATGTTATTTTAATGTATTGTCATAATTACTGTATAAATACACCGGTCTGTAGTGTGACTAGATTTACCGTTTACAGCACTCTAATCCTAGTTATTTCCACATTACAGCTAATGGAAATAAAGAATTGCACATTCACAGAAAATTGCTTGAATGTTGCAAAATAAGGTGGATATATCTCTGAATATTTTCATACTCTTCCATACTGTTTATTGAACATTCATTTCTCATCTTTTCAGTCCGTTCTAAAAGAATGCAACAACTATTGTGTTTGTACGACTGAGTTATGCTAAACTAATCTGCATGTTTTTATCCGTTCTCCAACCACTCGTCATGTGTGAGATCAGATCATGGTGAGAACCTGGAAGGAGTGAATCGATCTGAACAGACAGCGCTCCATTACAGGACTCATGCACTCACAAACATAGTCACATATTCATGCTATTAGTTTCTTTATAATACACTGTGAAACAGCATTTCTGTTATTTATGGCTCAGATGACTGGCCTTAATTAACTGTTTTATATATATATATGCTGAAATAACACTATTTAACATCATATTTGTGTGTTGCTTGTGTGTGAAGGTGCTGTATAGTGTTACATGTACAGTTGTAAGTGTTTACTGTACCAGTGTTTGTGTTGCTGTAATAGTGTTTTCTGTACTGTAATCTCACTGTACTGTAATCTGTTGACAGACTAACAGTAACAGAGTAACTGTATGTAACACTGTTGGGTTTACCCTGTATCCCGCTGTTATTGTTTCACAGCCCGAATCCAAGAAAATCCAAGATTGTTGTTGTGGAATGTTTGTCGGTATTTATTGCAAAAAAATATAAAGTACAAAACAAATAATGCGAACTGGTTTAAAAGTCTTTAAATATTCCTTTGTAGCGCTTGGAGTTTAGTTTTCTCCTATAAGCAAAAGCTCCAGCAACACAGATCCAGAGCGAGGTCAAAGACTGTATCTGCAGCACGGCTTCTCCTCGTCATGTTCTACACGCTACAGTTTATAGGATAGCGCCCTCTCCACCTGGAGAAGGTGTACTACTCAAATGCAATAGAAAAGACAACTATAAGTAAATTATGAAACCAAAAAATAAACTCAAATGCGGCTCCTACACACCGGCCCCTAATTGTTCTCTATATCTCTCAGTGTCTAATGAGAAGGCTACTTCCAAATGAACAGTTCTGCTGGACATTCCTATAAACAGATCTCCATTAGTTTCATTGGTGCTTCTTTCATTGCCTCGGGCCAAAGTAAAGGGAACATTGGTAAAGGGAGGGAGGTCAGATTTATGCATCCGGCCACCTTCTCTTAAGATGCCTTCATCTATCACAGGATCAAGCCTAGATCCTGCTGCTCCTTTTCACTTTAGGTAATTTGCAGTGTTGTAATTTCAGCTGGGAATGCTCGTCTCTGAACTTAAGAGATAACTGACCTCTCTGTCTGTAAGAGATCTTCCACTGTGAGGAGCTGTCCACCGGGTTTGGTGCTGAAAACCTCAAGTTTTGGGTTCGCCTCTTGACTGTGGGAGCGGGTACAGACTTCATACGATACCTTTTGTTTCTGATTCATGCATCCACCTCCTTTGCTCCATGAATTCACTTGCATTCAATCTTCTCGAGGAATCATCAGCTGGATTGTCTTTACTTCTTACGTATCTCCATTGAGACAGCTCTGAGTTATCCCGAATCAGCGAGACCCTGTTTGCTACACACGTTTGAAATCTTGCAGGGTCACTTCTAATGTACTTAAGTCCGGTGGTACTGTGACGTTCTTTAAAGGAAGGACTCTGCACTTTATGAGAAAGGTGACATGTATAATGTCCTGTTCATTAGCGTGTCTTATGTAGTTTACTGAGCCACAGTCATTCTCACTGGCGTCAGCACAGTGGTGTAGTTCTGCACACTCTGTTGCCCCATAGCGTTTTGGTTTCAAACACTGGCAACACTGAAGCTTTTTATTCTTTCTAAATTATTTGTCCAATCTTCCCACCTGTCAACTACAGTTTGGGGCAAAGGTTCGTCCCATTCAAAGCCTCTCTGGCAGAACTCTGGGTATGTGGCTTCTGTCTTAAACTGTTGTTAAACTGGATATGGTCAGAGTCCACGCACCACTGTAGTCCAGGGCTCTTTCCATTGGCAGGCTGTCTTTGTCAAGATCCAGTGTTTTGATTCCTTTGGGGTTTGACTGGAGTCACCTTGTGGCCACCACAGGAAGCAGAAGTAGTCCACACCTGATTAAGTCTCTCTTGATGCAAACAGACCTAAAAAATGTCCTTTCTGATGTAACTGCATAATATAGAGAGGACACAAATCATATAAACCATCATATTGCTCTAAAGCTGTGATATAAAGTCTGACAATAAAAATAAGATAATATTATTAGCATAATGAGCAAGCTGTTTATGATGATGTTGAAGATAAAACTGAGAGTGCATCTCTACAACGGCTTGAATCTGCTGCTATGAGTCTGGAGCACTGTTCTTCACACACTCTCTCTTGTGCTCCATACTGTATTATAGCACACACACTGATTTATATATGCAGTGTTTTATTTCTAATCCTTGAAAAATAAGACAATCATAACCTTTATTAACCGAAAGCATTTGACTTTTAAATTAAATAATGAAAAATAAAAACCTAAGCAGAGATCTGAACACTGGATGATGTTACTAAAATGACTCTTGAATGTCTGAAAGTGAGTTTGTATGAACACATTTTAAACTCTTGTGTTTGTCTTTTTGTCTCTAGATGGCGCCAGTCACATATCCAGTCATATTAGTGTTTGTGTTTGAGTGTATTTAGGGTCATAGAGTGCACTAGTGTTTTGGTCAATTCTATTACAGTGTGTGTAAAATCAGTTTAGATCAGAGTACAACACACTGACTCAACTTCTGAATATTTTTAGAAAGTGAACAAAGTAGGAAGTTATGGTTTAGGGTAAGCGATCACTAGATTTTAACTAGTTTCCAAAATATAAAAAATAATTTCGATTAATTTTATTTATAGATTTTTTTTTTTATATAGCGGCTGTTTACACTAAGTGCCAAAAGCTATAGATGTTAAAAAAGCAGGATTTTATGCTACTTATATTACTTATTGCAAATAGTGGCTATTATCTGGACCTCAGTATTTCAGTACATTATAAAACAGTATGCAATAATTAATGAGTGTAAATTGTAATTTTTATTCAAATTATTTAATGAATGCCACCTTATTGGGACAATAAAGCCCTCCTTATACCCTACCCAATACATTATTTACTTTGCTTTCTTGATGTGATTTGAAAAGGGAGAAAAAAGTTGGCCAAAAGGTGGATTCGAACCCGGGTTGATCTCATCAAAATATGAACGAAACACGGTTTATCTTCTGCACCATTAGAGGTAATGACAAGCGAATGTATGAAAGAAGTCCATGGACAGGGTATTGCTGACAAGATATGACATTCGGTAAGTTGAAAAAATTATATTACCTGTCAGAAATGTTATCAATGCTATCAAACGTTGTCTAACACAGGTGCAGAGATCTGTAGAACAAGTAACAAAGGGTACAGAATGAAATGAAATACACAATCACTGGCCATTAAGAAGTCGAAGTCATTCAGTATTGTTGTTTCACAAATCATGCTATCATAAGAGCAGTAGACAAAGTTATCAGCTATATAATGGTTATAAATGAAAACAATAACAGCAATATGCATGAATAATAAACAACTGATACAATTATTCACCCCATAAATATAGTAAAATATTAACAAACTTTGATGCAATAAATAGAGTATGATTTAAAAATGAGCATCCCTCTAAAAACATCTAAAATTCTGTCTCTTTTCAAGTGCTAGTGTATATAATTAGTTGTATTTAGAAGGGTTATTAATCTAAATACAATTCTATAATAAGGGGGTCATTATAGAAACCCCTGGACCTCAATCATTTTCAAAGCCTGGCTACGTCCATGTTCACAATTAATAAAAAAAATCTAATCAAATCAAATAAAAAATGAATGAATGTTTTGGTTTAATTTTAAATTGTTCCTTGTAAATGTTTATAGTACTTAAAGAAAATGTTTTCAAAACATTGCTTTATTTTCAGTGCAATCAGTGACATCAGGAGAAATTTACGCAATTTCTATGAAACTTTGACACAATAATCTGACTTCTCAGAACAACCTCCAGTGAAATGTATTATGTGAAAGCAGGTTAAAACTATTTGTGGTAATGAGTGATAAATAAAGGGAATTTTCTCCAGTGTAAGCAAACAAAAGAAACATCTGGTTCATTTGTTTGTATGTGTACAAATTTTTTTTTCCTATTTTATCGGCATTTATTCAGTGCATCAGTGTCATTTTGATATTAGTCTTCACTTAATGTATCTCACATCTTCAGATGTTATCAAATGATCTTTTGATTTTCATAACCATTACTGTTTCAACAAACAACAATGTGGAAAAATTGGTGCATATCTCAGCAAATCTTAATATTTAAAGAAAACTGTACAGACATGAAAAGGCTGTAGGTCAGTGGTGTCCAGTTCTGCTGATATAATGACCAATGCTTTGCAGTGTTTAGCAGCAATAGAACATCCTGAAGACTTTGATTAGAGGTTTATGTGTTTTTAAATATAGGGTCGGCTAAGCTAAACTGCAGGACATGGGCTTTGTAACAGGATTGGTTTGGTTTTGGTTGTGCTTTGTTGCTTGCCGTTTTATTTTTGTATTTTGTTGTGTGTAATATATCATCTCATAACCCCATTATAATAAATGGCATATTTACTATTTACCTGTGTGCCCTTCAGTGAGTAGGAAATATACAGAAATTGAAGAAAGTTATCAAACACTAAATTCTAAATTAAACATTGATGAATCCTTAAAGATGAATCTTTGCTATTTTTTTCTTTTGTTCTTTGAATTCATCACAGCAGATGGTTATGAGGTTATTTTGTCTGCTTTAAGAGCTTCTTTTCTGACATTTTCTGACCTACTGAAGAAGTTAAATTGGGTGGGTTAGATGAGGGAGACAGTGCTTCCTATACGTAACAAATACTTACATGCACAGTTTTAAGGAAGCTTTAATTGGCTTTCAGGTCTTCATGACTTAAATGAAAAATCAATCGCCTCCATTAATGCACTTATTTTGACAGTTATTTATTTTTTATGGTGTCACACAGTCTATGAATACAGAAACATACTGCATGATTCTTGCAGCGCCGTTCTGTCAAAACACATTGATCTCTCTTTTGCTGATTTTTATTAAAGTATAAAGTACATTAAGAAAGTTAACACAAAACAAGTAGTTTAGATGTTACAGTAAAATTTATTTTAATTCCAAAATATTAAGCATCTACGTTACATCATACAGTAACATACTGTAGAGCAAACATATTGATTACTTCAATGATTTCTCTCGAAGTCACACTTTTAGGAAAAACACTGTACTAATGAAATCTGAATATGCTTTATGTATACATTTATGATTGATTGATTTAATTTGTTAGAAAGTAACAGAAATAAATGCATAACAAGATGCCATCACAGTGACAATTATACATTAATCAGAACTGTCAAGGAACACAAGAAAGTTACACACTTATTTCCATTGTGGTCCTCAAATACACATTCAGCTTATATACTAAAGGTATACAAGAAGAAATTGTATAAATAGACTTTACATTTATAAATTATGTAGTAGGCTATAATACTGTAACCTTGCTCTGGTTCAGATAATGCTTAAATATAAAATACACATTGTTTAATCAAGGCTGAACATGGAGGATATTCTGCTGGTCAGATGAACAGAGCTGCTGCTTTCTAAAAAAATAAAAAATTGAACCAAGATCACTATAAAATCAGATTTGTGAGTACTAACTATTCTGTATGATGTGTTAATCTCTCACCTCGTCTGTGACTCTTCTGAAACTCTGATATGTCAGAAACTGGAAATATAAACACAAACATCTGCTTTTAATATTAATTCACTCAATCAGCAGAACATGAAATGCGTTTGATTGAATGAACACAATCATGAATCAGTGTCACTTTGAATCAAAGCGTCATGTGGACATACATTTACATACACCAAAAGCAAAGCTTGAATAATTTTAACAAAATAAGAGGGATCATCAATATTCTTTGTTTAGATCTGCCCTGAATAAGCTTAAGAGACGTGAAATGAATTTGACATACAGTAACAAATGTGTACATATGATCCACAAACTTAGGAGCACAACTGTAAATGATGCTATTAAGTCTTTACAGAGTAAATGACAAGTTACACTTTTGAATCTGTTTTAGACCAGAGATTATGAACTACTGTGAAATATATCAGTATTTTATATTAAACATTATAAATACTCACAGTTTGGTTTGCCACTATTAATGCTGTTCTGTCTAATTAACAGTGTCTTTGGTTCTTTAGATTGTAACTTTTTATTTGCCATTTTTCTCTTTCTCTCTTCTCCATATGTTTAATAATCCTGCACATTCTGCTGCTCCATATCCTGTTCCTCCATTCATTCGTTCATTCATTCATTCATTTCTCTTTCCATTCTGCTTTTGTATTTTCTGTCTCAAAAAAACAAGTTTCCATTAAGACTTAAGCATTTCAGAATGTAATGATTTTTGAATAGCACAGGTCTACATTTTATACAAGCACGAATGTTCAGATTTAAATAAATAATTAAAAAATATATATCTTTACTAAACAATTAAAATGTTTCATTCACCTTGTGATGAGCTGAAAAGAGCTCTGTGATCTGCTGCTGCTACGAAAGAAGTGGAAAAACCCCTTTAAATACTTCCTGGGATGAACGTGTTGTTTATATCAGCTCCACATGACTGAAACGGTCACGCCTTCAGTTGGTATGCTCACCTTTGTTTCGGTGTTTTCCCATCTTCTGTTTTGTGTAGTTCCTGGTCTCACTTAGCCTGATTAATTTACCTCCATCACCTGTGTTTAGTCAATGATCCTCATCTGTCTATGTATTCTAGTTGCTCCTTTACTAAATTGTGTTTTCTCTATTTTATCTACCTGAGTTTTGAGTCCATTATTAAACTGAGAGTTTTTAGACTTTACCTGCTGTCTCCTTCTCCTTGCTTCACAACACCACCCATGACAGAAACTATGACAGAAAATATGCATACAGATAGAGTGATTCATATCTAGAGAGCCAGTTGCTAGTTTAATACTGATATAGTAATTTTATGATGGCAAATTTTCTGTGACAGTTTCCTGTGCGCGTGATCCATGTAAACCTGTTGCTCTCTCTGTCATTTAATGTTAATCAAACAAGAGAAAATGATAATTCACTGCTCTTCATTTTAGTAATTTTAATAAGAATCAGTAGGCTATTATTTTTAGTAGGCTAAATTATTTTATTTGTATTTTTTTCTATTGTATTATTCTTTATTGTCTTACTGACATGAGAATCCCACTGGTGTGAATGAGCACAAGATACATTGGGCATACATGCACTCAAAGAAAATTGGAGTATTTTTAGTGTTTCCAAAGAATTACACTGCTAAAAATAAAAAAGCCACATGATTTCCTCTTTCATTTGAGAATAACTCACACGTCAAGCTTTCACTTAATGTTTGTTGGAATGCAGTATCAGTCTGAAAGTGCTTTCGTAATACAGACATTTTAATTGTATTCATTTAGCAGATGCTTGTTTTTATTTCAAACAACTTACAAATGAGAAATACATTAATTGATTTCAGGGCTGTTTCTAGCCATTTTGATGCAACCCCCCCCCCCCCCCCCCAACTGATTATGTAAACACTGAAACTTTAAATAACACCATTGTACATGTATAAATATATATATATCACAATTTATTATCTGCAATACCATTATAGCCACTTGATGCCTTTATAACTATGTAACAATCCCTAGTTGCTAAGAAATTTTCATCACACATAAATTAATTTTATATAATTTGGATTTCAATATGTTTATCAATGGATACTTTTTAACTTGATCTGTTTTTGTTCAATTGTTTTGCTGTTGGGTCAGTTATTGCATTATTATTTCAGTCAAACCTATAAAACCCTTTCTTACCCCAAACTACGTATAAAAGCCTGATCAGTGGCATAGTAATCAGAATTCAGCTACTTATTCCTTTGTTTCTCTTTGAAGAGTAAACTTCACCTTTAAATAACATGACACGCTGCCCTTGATTCAGCATTTCAACACTTCCGTGAAACTGCCTAAAATACTGATTTAGAGCACGTTTTACTGTAAATCTATTTTCAATTGGCCTTGAACTATATATATATTTTTTTTAAAAACTTACCTTGCCAATGCACTTACAGAGCCCATTGATCTAATGGTGTTGATGAGTGCTCCAAATCCAAACTTTGCACATAACAATCAGGCAGCAGTTGACAGAGCTCTGATCAAGTGACATACAGGCATCGAAAGAATGACAGTACTCTAGCCCGATAATGTTGGGGATCCAGTGGAGGCTACAATCATATTTCAGGGTGGCCATGCAACCTCTTTATCACATCCCTGCTAAAATGTAGCGCCAGATCATGCGCTCATTGGCGCCCCCTCCTGTTGGTCGCGCCCTAGACGACCGCTTAGCTTGCTTACAAGCGTGGTTCACACCGCAAGCGTGAGCGGTGCGCGAGCAGTGCGTCACTGCAGCAGCAGACTCTCGCGAGTATTCACACTGGAAGCGTATAAGTACAGCATCACAGCAGCGGCTGCAAAGCGTGTTCGGCAGACAGTAGAACCATTTCAAACAATGGGTAAGTTATTTCAACATTTTTGTTTTTTAATAATACACCATACTTTCACCCTAAACGAATAATTAATATTTTTCTGACATAATTGTTAAAACACTAGACATTGACATTGTTGTTAAAACTCTTGACATGCTTATTCTGTGTATTTTGAGCACGTTTTGTGTTAAATCACATTTATTTAGTCCATCAAAAGTGTGCTTTCACTAATCAATTAATTAAGCGTAAGCAGCACAGCAAAAATAGACCGGACGCCGAAACCCCTGCTGCACTGCGGTTTACGCACTGCTTCCGGTGTGAATGCGCTCTGTGGACGCCGAAAAAAATTTGCGCGCGCCGCTCACGCTTGTGGTGTGAAAGAGGGACTGATCGATTTATTACGAACCGGGCAATCTCAAATACCGTTCTCAAATAAACATTTTCCCGTTTTAAACAACGGAGCAGTGCTCAGGGTCGTTTATGATAATGGTCCTTCAGTGCGGTATCCTCTTTATATTTTAATCTTGAGACAAACGCACTTCATTCAAGTTCTCTCCCCTTGTACGCATCGCTGAAGACTCAAACATGATGATGCGTTCATTTTAAAGGTGAGCAGAAACTTGACTGATACTTTCGCTAAAACACTGCAGAGAATGAGAATGCAGCAAATACAGTTCGCTTTGTTTTCTACATTGACACAAACCAGAAATAGGAAAAGTGAGACCAGAGGATTTAAAAAATAAATAAATAAAATCATGAAATTAAGTGCTGACCGAAGAGATGAGTTTTCAGCTCTCTTGATTCTTTAACATTATTTTACTGCATCACATATATATTATTGGGTCTGGGGGTGTGCATTAGAAACTGCAGAAACTGGAATTTTCATTACTTTAATGTGTATGAATGTCTTAATTTAAAGTTTTTTTTTTTTTTTTTTTTTTTTTTTTTTTTACTGTCAATTGTTTGATGTGTCCCTGAGCAAAGACACTTAACCCCTAGTTGCTCCAGAGGCCTGCGACCTCTGACACATAGCAATTGTAAGTCGCTTTGGATAAAAGTGTCAGCTAAATGAATAATGTAAATGTAATGTAATTTGATACATTCTTGAAAATATATTTAACCAGGTTGTCCACACACCAGAAACAGGCAATAAGACCAAAAAAAGGTCTATCAAAAATATATATTTTATTTTTTGGTGCACTAAAGAAAGCATGGGTTGAAACATTTGCTCTTTGGTTTGTTTTTAAGATACCTTTCACTTTTGCAACTTTTCTACTTTCGTATATGAAAAATAAAAGAGATATTTTTGATAGACCTTCTTTAGTCTGATTGCATGTTTCCAGTGCGTGCAGACAATTTTGGCTACCTGGTTGAATATAGTTTTGTGACCCAGCATTTCTTCTGCATTTCATTGAGCTATTTCTGTGAGTTTTAGGACTGAAGGGACAACCAGGACATTATTGTGATGATAGCAAATGTGAAAACTTAAAAAAAAGAAAAAAGAAAAAAAGAAGTGTTAAATTTAAACCATACATTCAATTTGTTTTGTAAATAACTATTTTATTCTCAAAGCAGAAAATACCCACTGATGGCTTTTCAGAAAAACAAGTTGAATCTGTACATTATAAAGCCATGTTAAAAAACAAATCTGCTCTTATGAGTGATCGAAAGTGATTTGCACGACAAACAAATGAGGCATTAGCATCCAGTTCATGTGTTTATACAGCACTTTATTTTGAACCTGATCTGCTAGTGCCATCAGTGTTGGCATGACATTTTCTTGACATCAATTTTCACTAAAGGAAGCTCACATATATATCAGAATGCTTTTATTTCACAACTGTTAAAACCATTATCCTGTGGAGCTATCTTACAGTATCAGGCAATGACAAAGGGTAATCTCAGCAACTTTGCATAGAGGATGGAAATAAGGTTGGGAAATACTACATACAAATGATTTAATGCAAAGTGTGCATGAGAGATTTGTATTGATTGCGCTTTGCTTTACTTGCTTGTTTTTCATTTATTGTTTGTTTTCTGTCTTTTTTTTACAAAATTTACAAACACAATATACAACATGAACATAAACCCAATCAAAATAAATGTCAGTGCCAGTCAGTGTTGTCATAGTGCAGATTCATTAGTGAAATTAAATGGGAAAAAATATTTTAATTCTAAATTCATTTCATTATGATATTACAACTTACAAATGCATTAGTTTTTTATAGTATTTTTTTTCTCTGTGTGTAAATGTCATCTCATCTGTGAATCTATCTGTATTGTATAAAACACTACAGAAATAAAGGTGACTTGACTTGAAGATCAGAACGGATCTCTGCAGGTCTGTCTGCATCATGAAAAACTAGAAATCATAAACAGTGTAAAAAAAAGAAAACAGTGTCTGATTATGTTCATATACAGTTTATATAATACAATATCTATTTGATCCACCAGAATAGATGAAAGACAATCATCTTTCATAAATACTCACAGTTTGGTTTTCCACTATTAACGCTGTTCCGTCTGACTCGTCTCGGCGTAATTTTCTCTATCGGTGTATTAGATTCTACCTCATCGTCTTTGTTTGCCATAATCCACTTTTCCAAACGTTCAGTTTCTCCTGTAGTTTATGACGCTCCACAGATCTTCAGCCACGAAACAAGTCTGTTCACTTTAATTCTGTTCTAGCATTAAATATGATAAAAAGTAGAGATTCAGTTAGAGTTTAAGTTTAACTAATGATTGTTGAGCATTACAGATTTATATTTCAGTAATGAAACAAACCAAAAGTGTTTTAATCACCTTGTGCAGTCTGTCTGAAGCCTAGCAAATGCTGCTCTTTTCTGATTTGCATTCACGTCCATGCTAATAGTTCTCAGTGCCACACCTGTTCTCACTCACTCGCTGATCCACTGAACATCAATCCTAATAATTACTATCAGGACTGTATATATAATCATTTATAGATGAAATCTCATTTTTGATGAATGGCTTGAAATGAAAAATGTCTTATACCATAAGTGCATAATAATTAGGAAGTTTATTCTACTGGTGAAATAAGATTTAACCGTCACTAAAGTGTTCAAATAAAAAAATCACTCTAAACCTGTCTGTGCACAGAACCTTTAAAGAATCAGTCTTTGTGTATTTTCTGACACTTCAGTTTGTGAAGTGTGTTATTGTGCTGTATGTTTAAGGCTTCCTTGGCTTATAAAGTCTGACAAACCAGAGAGGTCCTGATGCTTCACAATGTATTCACTGCCTTGCCTTAGTTTTAAAGTCTTTTGTAGCTTATGTGTCTTTTTTTTCTCGCTTGTTACTCAATTCTTTGTCTGATGGTCACACCTTCATTTTGAAATTTCTAGAGTGCTGTGTCCTTTTCTTTAACATTTTATAATTTTGCGCTGGTCCTATAATCTATTTGTTTAGAAAACTCAATGACTGTGTGAAAACAGTATGTCTGTTGATTCCTATGGAACACTTTATAGATATTCCTATGTTCAAACTGTTGAAATGATTGTGCAAGGACATTTGCACATGTGTGAAGCTAACATTTGTACGTGTTGCTGTATTTTTATTTAAGAAATGAGTTTCTTCACATACATAAATCTGGGGGATGGATGGGACATGTCCCTACCAATATCCAGCTACTGCCAAACTGTCCAATAATTTAGGAAAAAAAGTAGATATATGTACTGTATATGTTTTTTGTAATTTCGGAAAATCTGAAACATCATAGCATTAAGTGAGAAGTTAAAGTAAATAGGCTGCTTTAGAAAACTCCACACTTTCAAGGATGCCCATTTAATTGTTTTAATGTGTTGAATGTAGTCACACAGCAAAGCACAGCACCACGTTTAGAGCAACTCACAGACATTACACCCAATTCAAGACAGCAGTTAATATAGAAGTTCACTTCAGAGAGTAATAAAGCTGCATCGATGAGTTTGAAGTACGGTGTTTGACAAAACGGAGCAAACAGAAAGAGAAAGCTCAATCTATGGCTATTATTAGCGCCCTATATAAAGCATACGGATAGAAAAAGGTTGTGCAGAAAGATACACAATCTTCCAGCCTTGGACAAAGTCAGTATGAACATGAAAAATATTTTGGGACAAATACAATGTGACTTAATGTTAAATATATATATATATACTGTAAGTGGCACTCTGTGGTGCCGCAGGATTTGGAACAGCATCATCACACATAGTTTGTTACTGTTGCAGGTTGTTGGGTTTATATGTCAAAAGGAAACCTACGCCATTGAGAGCTCGCTCCGATATGATATCTTTCTGTGACCCAGTGTTTCATTTTGTCTATTGCTCTTTGGGACTTTCTTTAAAATCAGTTTTGTGACGACCTTTGCTGTTTGGTCTGGGGTATTGCAGCTTGGTACTTGTTTCCACACATTCAGTCCAAGCTCTTGTTCTCTCCAGACTGGACTATTGTAATGCTCTCCTGGCTCTTCCTGTATGTACTGTCAAGCCTCTGCAAATGATCCAGAATACTGCAGCGAGGGTTGTCTTCAATGAGCCAAAAACAGCTCACATTACTCTTCATTAGGTTACACTGGCTTCCAGTAGCCGCTCGCATCAAATTCAAGGTACTGATGCTTGCCTACAGGAAGACCACTGGCATGGCACCAACATACAGTGTGTGTGGCAAAAAGGCATATGTCTGCTAAATTTCAGACCACTCGGTCTAAACTGTCAACAGTCTATACAAATCTTCTTTCAATGGATAAATGAAAGTCCTAGACATATAAAATCATAACACTACTGAATGTGTTCATTTTGTTGTTTTAGGGTTAGAAGACAATGGGAAGAATGGCTACCTGACTAACCACAGCTGACTAATTTACACACACACACACACACACGAAAAGAGCACTGCAAATTTACAATTGTTCAATTAAAATGAAATATTTTGATTCATACAATGTGTCTGTTGTCTTTGATTAGCCTAAAAGTACAATAAAATGACGTTCAGAAGATTTAAAGTATACGTTCCCTAAACGTCCGAATGGCTGCTGCCGGTCCTCATGAATGTCCGCTCGACGTAAAGGGGACCCTACATGCTGACTTCCGGGCGACGTTCCCAGAGGAAATTAAGGGGACGTCCTGGGGACCTTTTTTTGTTAGCTGGGAAGACTGGTATGTTAGAGAAAAACTCTGGACTTTACTGAGTCGATCCAACAGTGTAAGAGCATGTATTTATTTGTCAAAGCTTCAGTGATTTAACTAATCCATTTAAACACACGTCTCCCTCTATGGATTTAGAAATGTGTCTTTATTACATGCGAGAAAATAAAAGATCTGAGAGAGAAAAAAAAGTTTGAGAAAAAAAGTTATCACACTGATAGCAAAAAAACATTTCATGAGAGAAAAAAGAATATTTGAGAGAAAAAGTTTTCATGCCAATAGCAAAAAATAATAATATTTGAGACTAAAAGTTTTGATAGAAAGTATTTTCTCATAGAACATAAAAAAATATACATTTGAAATTTTAAAAATTATTTCTGAGAACAAAAATCTCTCTCAAAATACTTTGAAAAAAACTCTCAAATATATATTTTTTGCTATCAGTGTGAAAATATTTTCTCAAAAAAAAAAAAAAAAAAAAAGTTTCTCTCGAATCCCTTTTCTTTGCTCTTGATGCAATTTCTTGCTCTGGTGTCAGGATTTTGCTTTCACTGTGAGAATTGTGTCATGGGCGGGGCCACGTTCCTATTGGCCAGTCGGGTGAGCATCGTCTTGTCTTGGGAGTCGAACTGAATCATTACACCATTGTTCGGTTTCACCTGCATAGATGCCGCCTCTGCCTTATGGCTAGTTAAGTTGAGCACGGACATATGATACTCCAATGTTTGGGTAAGATGATGACGCACAGCTGGCTGAGCAAGTTCAGTATCACTGAAGATTAAACATTAAAAAATAGCACTCATATTCATGAATGAATGTGTATTATATTATTTGCTTGCTAATCGCTAGTAAAGCTAACCAGCCATCACGCTAGAGAAACTTAGAAACTAGCTCACTACTCACTAAATAAGGCGTGAAACTATCTAAATCAAAACATTAATTTGGCATTTGATTTAAACATAATATAAACCAGGTGAGTTTGCAAGTTTACCTAGCATGATGGCTGGTTAGCTTTACTAGTGATGGTGTAATGATTCAGTTCGACTCCCAAGACAAGACGATGCTCACCCGACTGGCCAATAGGAACGTGGCCCCGCCCATGACACAATTCTCACAGTGAAAGCAAAATCCTGACACCAGAGCAAGAAATTGCATCAAGAGCAAAGAAAAGGGATTCGAGAGAAACTTTTTTTTTTTTTTTTTTTTTTTTTTTTTGAGAAAATATTTTCACACTGATAGCAAAAAATATATATTTGAGAGTTTTTTTAAAAGTATTTTGAGAGAGATTTTTTTCTCAGAAATAATATTACAAATTTCAAATGTATATTTTTTTATGTTCAATGAGAAAATACTTTCTCTCAAAACTTTTTTTAGTCTCAAATATTATTATTTTTTGCTATTGGCATGAAAACTTTTTCTCTCAAATATTCTTTTTTCTCTCATGAAATGTTTTTTTGCTATCAGTGTGATAACTTTTCTCTCAAACTTTTTTTTTTCTCTAAGATCTTTTATTTTCTCGCATGTAATAAAGACACATTTCTAACTCCATATCCCTCTCATTCATCTTTGACCATTAGGAGAGACAATACAACAAAATGAAAACATTGTTTTAAAACAAAATTTATTGCAATCCACTGTCTTGTGTTTCAAGGCTCTTGTTTTGTAACGTGTGTGTCTGTGCTCCTCCTGTGTTCTGCCTCCCTGTTTGCCTTTTCGTGCCTTGTTACCATAGCTACCATCATTAGTTCCCATGACAATTCATTACATCAGGAACTACTGGAGGTTACTATGGTAACAAAGTAGCTAGGCAAACAGGGACACGTGCTGCACCTATTCCACAGTCTCAAGATGACAATACGTCACTCTATTTGGAGCCGTACACGTCCTAGGACTGGGAAATAATTATGCTTTCTAGCACCACTATCAACCCCTAAATGAATCTGTCAGGTGGAACAAGTAGGAGCTCTCCGAAATGTTGATTAAATAGGTATATGATATTTTGAATGTATATAACATTAAAACACAAACAATGTTAAATGTATTGTATTTAATCAGAGACTGAATATAAAGAATATTCTGCAGGTCCAGTAAAGGGAGCTGCTCCTGTCTGAAGAGAAAACACACTCTCAGAAATATAACACACATACACACACACACACTGTCAGAGGAATAGAACTGAGTGTATTTAGTCTCTGTATGTGTGTGTGATCAGTGAGAATCTCACCTCGTCTGTGTGTCACTGAAATTGTCTGGATCATCAGAAACTAAAACATCAGTTTTTATAGAGTGGATAAATACATTCAGACACCAGAGATGAAAGAAAAGTTATAATGTTTTATATTTAATATCGTATATACTCACAGTTTGGTTTTCCACTATTAATGCTGTTCTGTCTGATTAGTTTCAGGGTCTTTTTTTCTCTCGATTCATTAGATTTTCTCTCGTCCTCTTTGTTTGCCATTTTCCTCCGTTTAATTCTCCTGCAGTTTGTGATGCTCCACAGATCTTCTGACATTAATTAATCTCTCTTAAATATTTTACATTTTCTGTTGAAAACAAAAACCGATATCCAATTTAGAGTTTAGGTTTCAATGTAATAGAACCGTCTGACTACACTGATTATCTTCAGTGCAGCTCTGAGATCATCTGTTGTCTCTGAGTATAAACACTGACGCCTCAGGTGACGCCTCCGGGGGCGTGTGAGGCACTGGTAAACACAAATGATGAAATCTATTATATTATTTCAGTGATACTCAAATAACACTGATAGTGAAAAGAGTTATTACAGATTCAATGACTAACATATTAGCATTATCTCACATTTTAAACATCACATGTTGCACCTGTGTGTGTGTGTGTTTAGAGTTGATCAGACAAATGTCAAAGTGCAACACAAGATAAATGAGAAGAAATTATAACTAGAAGTTTCTGTTCAAGCTAATAGTCTGAAAACTATATTTGTGTTTAAGAATAGAAAATGCACATGTTTTGGATATGAAATATGAAAATGGTAAGTAAAGTCAGTTTGACTTTCCATGGCTCATTGAATAAGAAAACTCTCTGGAAAAATTGAGTTTGCAAAACCAACATGGCAGGCAAAGGGTCGCTTTGGTCTACGGCAGAGGTGCAAAACGCATAAAAACTCAAAACTGCAAAGTCCTTGCTGCACTTCAGCTGGTACCTTGCAAACATCCTCATACGAGCAGCACGATTACGTGAAAATGTTCGCGCCACTAAGGCGACACATCTGTTTAACAACACGCTGTGTTCTCCCTTCACCAACCCTACACCTAACCCTAACCCTCACAGGAAACTTTGTGCATTTTTGCTTTCTCAAAAAAACTCATTCTGTATGATTTATAAGTGTTTTGAAAAATGGGGACATGGATTATGTCCTCATAAGAACCCTCTCCTTGTAATACCTGTGTCATACCCATGTCATTATACAGAGTTGTGTCCTGATATGATACAAAAACATGCCCACACACACACACACACACACACAGACACACACACACACAGAGAGAGACACACACACACACACACACACAGAATGAGTTTTTTTGAGAAAGTAAAAATGCACAAAGTTTCCTGTGAGGGTTAGGGTTAGGTGTAGGGTTGGTGAAGGGACATAGAATATACAGTTTGTACAGAATAAAAACCATTACACCTATGGGATGAACACACTTTACACAGAAACAAACGTGTGTGAGTGTGTGTGTGTGTGCTTGGATGTGTTAAAGAGGTCATATGATGCGATTTCAATGTTTCCTTTCTCTTTGAAGTGTAACAAGCTCTTGGTGCAGGAAGAAGATCTGCAGAGTAGCAAACGACAAATGTTTGCACAAAGAAAGACAGCGTGACTTTTATTCTCTCTGTTCCCGCCACTGCAATGACGTGAAGTCACTGTGTGTTTCATTGTGAAAGTGAAGCTACTTTGTTTGGACTTCCAAAAGAAATCAGTGGTTAAGTTGTGTTTCAACACTGTTGTGGATCAGAGAAGCACAAAATATTCAGATGTGCAGCTCATTTTCTGGAGGATGAGGACTGTTTTCTGTGATGTGTCTGTGGCTCAACAGCTGTTTCTATAAAGATGGGTTTAGATGAGAAACAATAATGTACAGAATGTTTTCTGAACCTTAAACCACATAAACACATTTCATTACACCAGATACACAAAATAATGTTCGTTTTAGCAGCATCATATGACCTCTTTAAATGAGTATGGGTCACACGTCTCTTCACTTTTCACTATGAACTGGTGAAAGTCAGATATACCTTATATGTATGTATGAGTTTTTATAAGATATTGAGAAATAAAAAAAACCTTTTCTGTTTATTCCAGTGTGTCAGTCTGACTGTGTGTGTATTCTTGTTTTGTCTGTAGTTTTTCTTCTATGAATTTCATCTAAAACCGCTCATAAGCTCATTACTGATCTTAACATAAATAATGCATATTAGAAGAACATTTTGCAGATTTTACAGAGACTAAAATATTTCTGCACATTTACCTCAACACAAATCATGTTTCTAGTGTTTTAAAGAGTCAACCACTAGAACTCACTGAGGGAAGATTCACTTCTCTTTCACACTGTTGGGAACGTTACTGTTATAGTTACTCACTACTTGTTCCAAAAAGTAACTGAGTTAGTAACTGAACTCGTTACCAGGGAAAGTAACTATTTGCGTTACTGTAAAAAAAAAAAAAAAAAAATCTGCTATATGTCAATTTTTTTTTATTTTATTTTTTTTTTTGGAACAGTTTTCACAAGTCAGTTAAAATGAGTAGAACAGACAGGTGTTCGTACATAGCTTTCAATATTTATTGCATGTCAACAGACAGCAAGAGTTTTATCCTGCACAGTGTTTTTGGCCACTAGCTTTGTAGATGCGTGTCACACATTAAATGCACGTTCTTGCCTTTGACCACAATGAATTTGAAGTAGTGCTTATATCTCCACCTTGAAAATGCCAACTTTTCATCTGATTGCTCCTGACTCGCCATTTCTGCTGCTGCTGCGAATCTCGCGTGCGTGCGTGTGTTGTGTGTGTTTGACGCCGCTGGCGCAAAAACACGTACTGGCTCTGATTGGCTACCATGAAACACATGACTCTGCCTTAGCCAATCATAATCGACGCTTATCTCGTTATTAACTCACCTGCTCACTCGCTGTGTGAGACAGAGGGTGCGTTCGGATTATATAGTTTATTAAATAAATGCAAAGTAACGCACCGCATTTAACGTCCAGTAATGTTAACGGCTCCGGGTGTGTGTTCACAGTGTGTGTGTGTTCACTTCCCCAGGTGTGTGTTCACTGCTCTGTGAACACTGTGTGCACTTTGGATGGGTTAGATGCAGAGCATGAATTCTGAGTATGGGTCACCATACCTGTCTGTATGTCATCTCACACACACACACACTGTAACCTGAAACATGAGCGTCAGATCAGGTCTGGTCCTGTACGAAGCCACTGAAACTCAGATAACACAAGAAACACACAGAGCAATAATCAGTGCTTAAATTATAGATCAAAACCAAAGTTTCAAAAGCTCATAAAAAGTGGTTCTCTCAGTCCTCTCACGTTCCTCTCACAATACATGACATACACACAGTGGCGTAGCCAGGGGAGGGGCCATGGGGGCACTGGCCCCTCCTGAAAACTGATTGGCCCCCCAGTGTGCCCCCACATTTCTACTTGTCTGTCACTCACAAATTCAAATTATAATCTTTCAGTTTAGTAAATAACTCATGATTGAGTCGCGATGCTTCTCAACGAGGACTAAGAATAGCGAGCTGCTGTTTTCCAAAAAAAAAGCACCTATTTTAAATAGCTGATGTTTTTCGATTAGCGAGTTGTTGCAGTGCAAGAAGTGTTTGGTACTAACGTTAACGTCTTTCGGTGTTAGACAGACCAGGTTCGATGACGATGTTATCTCCTAGAGCAGACCAAGATGCTAATCATTATATTTACTATGTTCCTCTGATGCTGAATTTAAAAGGGGTTTACTGCGTTACGATTTCGGCCGAACGAGCCGATAAAGGCAACAACGCAATTTAAAGCAATGGTTTTAAAAAAACTATAATAGCAATTCTAATAAAGTCATTATTGAATCATGCAGTCGATTAGCGACTTTTTTCACTCAAGTGAGGTGACGAAACAAATCGTGTAATGTTTATCTAACGCTCCACACTTAAGACTTTTTTTTTTTAAAGTCTATATGGGTGAGACACATGCAGAGGTGGGTAGTAACATTTACTTCGTTACATTTACTTGAGTAATTTTTCGGGGTAACTAATACTTTTCGGAGTATATTTAAAAATGGGTACTTTATACTCTTACTTGAGTAAATTTTTTGGGAAAAATCTGTACTTTTACTTCGTTACTGTGAGCGACGCACCTCTCGTTACTTTATCTTAATGCAATAAATGTTATAAATGCTTCAGTTTATTCCAAACGCGCCGTCTATTTTTCTCTGGGCAATGAGCGATGCCCATTCGCGAATGATTCATTCTTTTGAGTCAATTCTGTTCAAAGGCTTGATCAAACCAATTGGCAAACGAGTGAATTGGTTCATGAATCAGTTTGAAGGAGTCGTTTAGTTCCCTGCCGCACGCACTGAGCGTCTGAAGCGGTTCACTCAGAGTTGTAACGTTTATCATCAGCAGCGTTGAAAACGTGGCTATGGAACTGCACTGAATTGAAAGCAAATCTGCAAAGGCTATTATTTGCTTGCGATGGAGATCCTTATTAGATGAACGTGTGTGCTGTCTACTGTTTAACAGGTAATAACTTGGGCTACATTCGATTACAGTACACGATACCACTATGACAGTAGTTTGTTGTGCGTGTGTGACTTATAACAGAGGGGAGTCAAGTTGAATGCAGCTTCCAAAAGACAAAAAATAGCCGATTAAGATTTTATTAATTTTAATACAATCACACCGGTGCGAGTACGTTCAGCAAGTCATATCATCAGCTGCTAAATTCAGATCTGTGATCGCTTGCTGGCGCTGAGCCAGAGATAGACGTGTTTTTACAGCGCTGCGCATTATAACCAATCACACACGATTCTTTTGAATGCAATGGCCAATCAGAGGTGTTCCGATGAGTCATCGCTGAAATGCCGGTGCTTCCTTCACTCGCTCACTGACTGAATACCTCTTTCTGGCGAATCCTCTCGTCAGAAACAACAAAGTGCAGATGTGTGTACGAATCTATAATAAAGATATTGATTTCACAGTGTTAACAGTTTCAGTGATTTTAATGGGAGTTTCTGAGAGTGATTGCAATCTAGACTGTCAGTGAAAATTATCTTTAATAATGTAAATGTTATTTGCTCTCTTTCTGAACAATGAAAGATTAGTAGCAATATTTATATCACATTATATTAAATGTGAATTTAACATTGAAAGTTAAAGTCAGTCGTATTAAAAATATGTTATGGCATGAAACCTATATCTGTTACTTAAGTAAACAGACAGGGTTTTATAATAAATTGGAGTAAAGGCTGATGAAATATATACATTTACACACGCACACATACATTACATACATTTATCTATATATCTAAATAAAAATAGGCTCCGTATATATGACCTAAAGTAACTAGTAACTAACTACTTGAGTAGATTTTTTTATCCGATACTCTTTTACTCTTACTCAAGTAACTATTCAAGACTAGTACTTTTACTTTTACTTGAGTAAATATTTCTAGAATTACTTTTACTTTTACTTGAGTAAAGTTTTTGGGTACTCTACCCACCTCTGGACACATGCAAAAACATCGGTTTTTTTACTGGTCAATTTTGAGATTTTGGCCTGTTTGTCTTCAGTAACATGTCTTCTTTCAGACTTGTGGTGAAAAAAAAAAGTCCAAAATACACATATAGGTCTTTATTTTTCTACACCTTTAGTCTATTTGCGTCTGTAGATAATGACTGAATAAATTCCTAATAAATTCAGTTGGCGTTCTAAATCACCATGGTGCTCCGCGATTGCTGTCTGCCCCTGCAAAGCTCTCTCTCCCTCCCTTCACAGAAGTTATTGACAAAACGTCATTTGATGACACCCAGAAACATTCTCAAAAAAATCATACATAATTATTTAATGCATGATTAAATAGCAAAATAAATAACTAATACTAAAACAACACTGGACTAATTAAGCTATTCTAAACTGTTTTATAGGATCCACATATTTTACATGTTAAATTAAAGCTACCTTTTTGAACAAGTAGCTTTCTAACAAAGTATGGATATATGATATTTTTAAATCAATATGCTCAAGATTAATTAGCCTTGACATAAGTAGATTTTGTTTATTCATCAATGCAAATTTACTGCAACTGCTGCTATGCAAATTGAATGGGATGTGGATAATAAACAAAAACATTATGAAATTATATTAAATTTATATTAGTTATATTAATTAATTAATTGTGTATTTATTTCTATGAATTATTAATGTTATTCTGCATTTATATAAATAAGGCTATTATATATATATATTATATAAGGCTATTATAAATAAATTATATTATTATTATTTGTGAGTTGTACACTATTCATACATTGGATTATTTTATTTATTACAGTTTTTCTTTCACTTTTGTAAAGTGAAAAGTTAATACAAATTGTATTTGATTTTTTTTTTTATTTAGAGCAGTGAATAACTGCTATTAAAATATAATAGGGTATCACTGTTTATTACTGATTTTAAAGGTTACTGAACTCTTGAAATGATTTGGATATACAGTTCAAACAACACAAGATTGGCCCCTCTGTATTAATCGTGGCCCCTCTTGTGCCCCCCAGTTGAAAAAATCCTAGAATCGCCCCTGCATACACACAACAACACTAGCTTACATTTAAGACACACAGAATCAAACATGACTGTTACACACAGAAAAACAAATATGCATCATCAAACATTTCCATAATACTTCAAACATTAATAATACTTCAGCACTCAACAACATCACTTGTTAAACCCCCAGAAGCCATGGTTTACAGTGATTCTATAACAGCTGAGGGACGTTGTTAGACACGACAATTTAGGATCGACATGAGCATTATTTTAAGATTTTCTCCTAAATTGGTGAGTTATGAGCTGATTTTAGCGTTCAGATGTTTTGTGAATCCGGATCTTGGATTCAGATGAAATCAGCAGAAGTGATGGATTCCAGTCAGCAGATCCACTTCAGTCATGTCTCAAACATTCTGTCTGTGTTTAGTGATTCCTCACAAACTCTTGGGACTTTATTAAATCAATCCAATCCAATGTGTGTGTGTGCTAACGTCCCTTCATAATAAAAGTCCCAGCTCTCAGTCATTCTGATGTACATCATGCTCCATTTCTCCAGATATGTCAAGAGCTTCCTGCGGTTTTCTGACTAAATAAATCTTGATGGTTTATCATCTGAAAATGAAAAAAGATATTAGTATTGGTATTGTATTTTTACAGTTGTACTATAAAATAAAATATTATTAATATCTCACCTGATCTGTGAATGTCTCTGTTTGAAACATCTGAATGAATCTCTGCAGGTCTGTCTGAATCATGAGAAACTGGAGATTAAACACAAATAAATGATTATTTTCCTCCAGTTCATATAGAAGGGATAAATGTTAAAGGCGTAAAGTAAGAACAGCAAAGCACACTCAGAAATCAAGCAGACAGGAAACATCTATGAAGTACAGCTTCCGTTTGCTGTAGCGTGCGTCTTGAGTATGTATAGTGCAGGTCTGAGAACACTGCTCTCTCATTCACTGATCTGTTAAACACTATGTGATGATCGTGTTCTGATAAGGACTAAACATTATTAGGATATAATTAGTAGAAAAAAATAAAACATAATCTCTTAAAAGCCCTACTGTTAGACCTACCTGAAAAAAGTCAGTTATTTTTTTTTGCTACAATTAGTGATTTGTTGATTTGTTCTTATTTTATTACATGCTGCTTACTTGTCTTTTTTAAAATCAACTGCAACAAAATAACCCCACTGTAAAATCAGAAATACACTGTGAACAAACCTTTGTGAGATAGCTAGTTATGATGACAATTAGGGGAAGTTAAGGGAAGTCGTGGCCTAATGGTTAGAGGGTTGGACTCCCAATCGAAGGGTTGTGAGTTCTAGTCTCGGGCCGGCAGGAATTGTAGGTGGGGGGAGTGCATGTACAGTTCTCTCTCCACCTTCAATACCACGACTTAGGTGCCCTTGAGCAAGGCATTGAACCCCCAACTGCTCCCCGGGCGCCGCAGCATAAATGATGAACACTGCTCCGTGTGTGTGTTCACAGTGTGTGTGTGTGTGTGTTCACTGCTCTGTGTGTGTGCGTTTCGGATGGGTTAAATGCAGAGCACAAATTCTGAGTATGGGTCACCATACTTGGCTGAATGTCACGTCACTATTAAACAATGTTTATAATTAAAGCCTACATGAAAATATTTAATATAAATTGGTCTCTTCATTAGAAATGAGTCTACTGATTGCCATCATTGAGGCACAGAGGAGAAGAGGAGAGAGGAGAACTGACCCCAACTGAGCCTGGTTTCTCCCAAGGTTTTTTTCTCCATTCTGTCACCGATGGAGTTTCGGTTCCTTGCCGCTGTCGCCTCTGGCTTGCTTAGTTGGGGTCACTTCATCTACAGCGATATCATTGACTTGATTGCAAATAAATGCACAGACACTATTTAACTGAACAGAGATGACATCACTGAATTCAATGATGAACTGCCTTTAACTATCATTTTGCATTATTGACACACTGTTTTCCTAATGAATGTTGTTCAGTTGCTTTGGTGCAATGTATTTTGTTTAAAGCACTATATAAATAAAGGTGACTTGACTTGACTTGAGGAGACAAGTTGCTCAAGTTTAGGAATAGGAATGTTGTCCCATTGTTGTCTAAGACAGGCTTCTAGTTGCTCAACTGTCTTAGGTCTTCTTTGTCACATCTTCCTCTTTATGATGCACCAAATGTTTTCTATGGGTGAAAGATCTGGACTGCAGGCTGGTCATTTCAGACCCGGATCCTTCTTCTACACAGCCATGATGTTGTAATTGATGCAGTATATGGTTTGGCATTGTCATGTTAGAAAATGCAAGGTCTTCCCTGAAAGAGACGACGTCTGGATGGGAGCATATGTCGTTCTAGAACTTGGATATACCTTTCAGCATTGATGGTGTTCATCTTTCCAGATGTGTAAGCTGCCCATGCCACACACACTCATGCAACCCCACACCATCAGAGATGCAGGCTTCTGAACTGAGCAACGATAACAACTTGGGTTGTCCTTGTTCTCTTTAGTCCGGATGACATGGCATCATGACAGTCCATTTAAAATGAGCCTTGGCCCAGAGAAAACGCCTGCGCTTCTGGATCATGTTTAGATATTGCTTCTTTTTTGACCTATAGAGTTTTAGCTGGTAACGGTGAATGTCACGGTGGATTGTCTTCACCGACAATGTTTTCTGGAAGTATTCCTGAGCCCATGTTGTGATCTCCATTACAGTATCATTCCTGTATGTGATGCAGTGCCGTCTAAGAGCTGAAGATCACAGACATCCAGTATGGTTTTGACCCTTGACCCTTACACACAGAGATTGTTCCAGATTCTCTGAAACTTTTGATGATATTATGCACTGTAGATGATGATAACTTCTCTTCTCTGAGAAACTCTTTTCTGATATTGCTTCACTATTTTTGGCCGCAGCATTGGGGGAATTGGTGATCCTCTGCCCATCTTGACTTCTGTGAGACACTGGCACTCTGAGAGGCTCTTTTTATACCCAATCATGTTGCCAATTGACCTAATAAGTTGCAAATTGGTCCTCCAGCTGTTCCTTATATTTAACTTTTCCGGCACCTGTGCCAACTTTATTTGGAATGTGTAGTTCTCATGAAATCTTTTTAGCTCTTTTTTAGTTTACTCACAATTTGTACAGTGTCCCAACTTTTTTTGAATCAGGTTTGTACATCCCCCTTTTTAGGAAAAGAAGGAAAAAGAAAAGACTCATTCACCAACAGCCTACAACCAGATGACAGTTCATGTGGAGAAGCTGTTTGTTTCTCTAAGCAGTCAATCCAGTATGCTACTTGGTCTTTACCTGTTATTTCCCAACAGTTTCAGTTTGCAAAAGCACTTTTAATAGAAAACACTTGAATTTTCTCATTTTGATAATGATGTCACTATTGCATCATGAAGACATTGGTAAATGCCCTCAGAATTAATAGGGTTTTTTGATTTATTTATTTTATCCAATACAGGGGATGGTGGATTGTGTATGATGAACAACAGAATGTGTATTTTATGACTGTAATGGTTAAACAGTGCAAAATATTAATAAATATCTATACCATATAATCAGGGATGGGCAATATTGAATATACATTTAAAATATGTATTTTAAATACAAAATAATATTTTGCATTTAAATACATTTAAGATTATTTAATTGGCTGTAGTTTTTTACCAACCAGCTAGTCAGATGTGTAAAGCATTACTGCATGTTAGGTCTGGGTGATAAGAGAATATATCTGTGCAGATTTTATTGAGCAGGAATTATTGGAACATTGTAGAGGAAAAAGAAGCATGAATGAAAAAGCAATAGAAAGAGATGAAGAGTGGAACGCTGACAAGTAAGAATTCGCAGTGCAATATGCACAGTTTTGTAAAACACAAAGCCCTTTGTGTGATCCAGAAATAAATCTTAATCATCAGTCATCCGTCATCAGGGAAAGAACCGCTGTTGCAGATTGAGTCTGAAAAAAGTCCGGGCCCGTATTCATGAAGATTCTAGCTTAAAAAATTTTACGTAGGAGTTTTCCTATTTGACTGTTCTTACACACACACGCACGCACGCACGCACACACACACACATTATATGTGTGTATATAAATCCTTTTTTTATTTACCATGCTTTTAATTTCCTATAAGGTATTTGATTGGCTTAGAATGATAAAAATTGTTCCACTCTTTCTAATTCCAGTGATTGCTGTCCTATTTAAGTGGCGGTATGAATGTTGGTTTTAATGTATCAAACATGGAATCAAAACCAAGAAGGGCGAGAAAACCAAACTGGACAGAGGAACAGTGTTTACTGTTAGCCCAGTTAGTGGATGAACTCAAGGCCATTCTTAAAGGAAGATTCGGGACGGCCTCCCTCTGTCACCTGCAGCGCGCCGAGCGCCGCGTGCAGGCACGCTTCTGGTGTGTAAAGACACAGAAAACGCGAAGCAGCCACCACGCTTCTGGCACGCAGCCAGTGTGTCACCGGCCTTAAGTTACCCTCCTGCCATCCGCCTGTAGTGATCCCGCTTTCCAGAAAGCCACATTGCTACATTATTTCTCTCAACTGTGTTATTTTTACAAAGTAGGACAAAATGGTCACAGAAAAAAAACAAATATTGTTTAATTAAATTTTATAATGAATACAGACACAGACTGACTGTCTCAACACTAAACACCCCCCCCCCCCCAAAAAAAATGTCTGACAGAATGCATTGAACTTATATGGCATTTGATCCAGCTTTCTTTCTTTCTTCCCCTGGCACATACACACTTTTGGATGAAATTTTCCTGGACAGTCAGTCGGCTCTTGTGTGTATACCCTCCGTAACTAAAAAAAATAGTGTGTATTTTACCCTGCATTAAAACGCACCATCCAGGGAAATTAGCATTAGATTATCCGTTGCTGTTACAGAAAGTGATGAAATGGTAACTGTTGTCAGTCCCAGCTTCCTCTGCACCAGTAGAGAGAGTTTTTAGTTGGGGTGGATTGATCATGAGACCACATCGTGCTTGGTTGGGTAGCAGGATGGTCTCCTCACTTATTTTTTTGAAAAGTAATTTTGCCCATCTGTAATCTTCACAACATCTAAAGTGCACATAATCCAAGACATTGTAAGGATATTAGCAGTCATTAGTTAAGCTTCAAGGTTAAAAGTTATGTAAAAGCTGTTACAGTTGAACATTTACAGGTATAGTGGTACAGTAATGTTACTTGTACTAGAAGTGTTATGTAGAATTACAATATAGAGTCGTACAGTAATATTATGTGTACTAGAAAGGTTATAATGATGTGTATAGTGGTACAACGATGTTATGTGAAAATGAGCACTTAATATTGACAAGTAACACTTCATAATACTAATAAAATTACCTTTACACCACATACTATGTGGCCCTTTTAACCTTTATTGTTTCCACCAAACATTTGACATACTCTTGAAGATTTCTATAGGTCTTGTCTCAGACCCAATCTCTCTGGTCTCGGTCTTGACTCGGACTCGACCCTCTCTGGACTCGATCTGGACTTGGACTCGAATGAGCTGGTCTCGACTACAACACTGTAATGTAGTAATTACTTTAATTTCTGTCGGAGATGTTAGCACGTCTCTAATAAGATCAGTCACAAACATGATCCCTGCACGATCTAATCTATAGCGTCTTATTAACTCACTGTCATCCAATGTCTACAACACATTTCTTCTGCTGTCTTTCTGCCATTTTCTGCCTCTGCTAAAGAAACTCTTAAGCCTCTTAAAAATCCTTGTCTGTGCTCCTAACAAGTTTGACCTTAAGACCTCTTTTAAGGGTTAAGATGCTTTCTGAATAACTTTTTTTCTTTACTAGGATTTTTTCTTTAATTTTAGGAGTAAACGCCCACATTTCTAAGAAATTTCTCAGATTTTTGTCACTAGGAGCTACTTTTTGCATTAAGATTCTTTATGAATACGGGCCCTGGAGCTCTACAGACTTCTGTGCATTGAGTCTGTGATGATGATGATGATGTTGTTCTGCTCTTGAGAACATCAGAATCAATCTTTACTGGCCCCTCTGGATCATCTGAGACTAGAAATCATGAACATATATAGATTATTGTCATTGGTTTTGATTTATATTTTTTTAGTATTATCAAAGAAATACATCAATGAAACACGTTTAAATATTTCACTCATCTGTGACTGCAGGAAGTCTTGAATCTGTTTGATTATATCACTTTATAACAGGAATGTGAAGAATATCTAGCAAGATAATTTTCATGATGAACAACACTCACAGTTTGGCCTTCTTCCCTCCATACTGTCACATCTAACAAGCTTCTGTCTGTTTTTCTCTCCACTGGTTTGGGTTTCATTTCTGTCCTCTGTTTCTCTCTTTCCTCTTGTTCTTTGCTCCTCTGTGGTTTCTGCTCCAGCATCTTTCTGCGTATGTTTTTCCATGTCCTCATCTCATTTATTCCTATTTAATCATGCAGACAACATGATTAACGGTGAAGTTACAGCTGGTGCATTAATGAATCAAACATCAGTGCATCAAATTCAGATGAAATCATACAGTTTAAGAACTCTTGATGTTTGTGTTATTTTAGAAACAGAGTGATGTTTCATTCCTTGATGTTCTTCAGTGTTCTCGTGTGTTTCAGAGAGTGAGGGATTAAAGACAGAGGAAGAAAACATACAGAATATGAGGGTTTATTTTATTAAACTTGATCTATATGTGTCTGTAGATTTCAGTTGGATTTCAATCAATCAGATCAATCAGATCTTTAGGGCCATTTTCTCAAAGTGAGATTTTTCACTTCAGCATCACTTGCACAATCCAAACAGTTTTAATCTATTCAATTTTTAGTCTATTTTCTGAATGCTTTTACTGGTTTTATTTTAATATAAATATATACAATTTGCCTAATTTTATATATTTTATTCCTAAAAAAAAAAAAAAGTAATAGTGTGTTTTTGTTTTGTTTTTGGTAGTTATTTTTGTGATTTATGTAGTAATAAAATCAAAATCAAACAAGAATTTTGAACTCTCCTTTTCAATTCAGATTAATGTGCTGGAAATGTATGCAAATTAGTACATATGTAATAAGACAATGCCACATTTGAATATTTCATCATAATATTAATAAAAAACTTCGAATCCAAAAAAATTGTGTGCCATTCGTAATTAATTACATGGGGAAGTATGGTGATGTCTATCAGTTCATTATTTTATTACATTTGTAATTTTTTACTCAATTGTCTTGAATTAAAGATGAGTGTTACATGAGTACAATCGCAATAAATTAATACATAAATAGTCCTTGTATTTATGAACTGTGAAAAAATATTCATAGATGGTATTGATCATAATTCCTAGACATAAAAATATTACATGTAATATCACAAAATGAGTATTATTTCATAACTTTGTGTTGTAATGTAAGTGTTTACCGATTTACATTTCAGTTTTTCTGAAAACAAACAGATGTTCAGATTTAAATAAAACAATACAACAAACAATGAAATATAAAATGGTTTTAAATCTGTTGGATGTGATTGGTTGTGTTTGAGACCTTTAGAAAAAACTATCATGTAGGTTCTTAAGTGCTGCTGGGAAGATGTATAGTAATATAGTAATAATAATAGTTTTTGGAACAAGTTTCGTTTATAGTCAGGGCAATGCAGAGACCTAATCTAAAAAAGTCAAAACAGGAGATTATAAGAAACAATTACTGTAAATCACCAAAAGGGTTTTTTCGTGCTCCAAAGGTTGTAGTAAATTTATAGTTACAAGACTTACTTACTACAGGTGAAATTTTGCCAATATCTCCCTTATTGTACATACAGTTCATAATAATTCTTTAAAAAAAACTGTAAATCACCAAAAAGGTTTTTTTTTAATGTTCCAAAGGTTGTAGTACACTTGTAGCTACAAGACTGATTTACTACAGGTTAATTTTTGCCATTCCCTCCCTTACTGTATGTACAGTACATAATTATTAAAAAAAAAAAAAAACCTTTACTGTAAATCATCAAGTCCAGGAGAGAGATTTGGGTTTGTTACGGAGGAGACAAGTGAGAGGGCTGGTGATGGTACTGAAGTTTTGTATAAACTGTCCATAGAAGTTGGCAAAGCCAAGGACCCGCTGTAACTCCTTGATGGTGGTTGGAGTGGGCCAATCTCTGACAGCATTTACCTTCCCCTCGTCCATCCGGATGCCTCTGATGCTGATGTTGTATCCAAGGAACTGCACTGAGGGCTGATGAAAAGAGATATTTTTCGCCCTTGAGATGACGTTGGAAGGCCCTCAGGCGTTGCAGGACCTCCGCAATGTGGCGTTGATGTTCTACCAGGCTCCGGGAGTATATGAGGATATCATCAATGTAGACTAGGATGAACTTGTGGAGGAACTCCCGGAGCACCACGTGGATGAAGTCCTGGAATACGGAGGGGGCGTTAACAAGTCCATACGGCATCATGCAGTATTCATAGTGGCCAGTAGGGGTTATGAAGGCAGTCTTGGTGAAGACGTCAGAGGAGGAAGGTGAACCACACACACGCACGCACACTGGGGATCTGGATCTTCGGAGAATCGCTGGAGAGAGGTAAGTAGAGGAAGAGTTCGTCCTTAGAGTTAGCATACAGTTAAGACCTTGTCGCGAACGAGACCGAGACCGTGTGTGTGGTATTTATGGTGCTGAGGTGATTAGGTGATGATGAGGATCAGGTGGATGTGCTCAGTATTCAGTTGAGGGCGTGCTTAGTGATTGAGTGGAGGTGAAACCTGGGGTGTTTGTAACACCTACAAACTAAAAAAAAATATATATATATATATATATATCCATATATATACAGTAACTAAGACAGAACTGCTCTGAGCCTCAGTGTTTTGAGCAGACACACGTGATGAAGCTCAGAAGAGGTTTATCTCCAGGATCTCCATCCCTCAATAAATCAGGAAAGAGAGAGAAATTTGAAACACTCTATGCTTACACAAAGAAGGAAGGAATGTGGAAAAGACACAGTGCATACACACACACACACACACACACTGTAACCTGAAACATGAGCGTCAGATCAGGTCTGGTCCTGTACGAAGCCACTGAAACTCAGACAACACAAGAAACACACGGAGCAATAATCAATAATTCAATTGTCGAACAAAACCAAAGAAACCTTCAAAAGCTCATAAAAAGAGATTTCAGTTTTACAGTGAATTTATAACAGCTGAGGGACGTTGTTAGACACGACGATTTAGGATTGACATGAGCATTATTTTAAGATTTTCTCCTAAATTGGTGAGTTCTGAGCTGATTTTAGCGTTCAGATGTTTTGTGAATCCGGATCTTGGATTCAGATGAAATCAGCAGAAGTGATGGATTCCAGTCAGCAGATCCACTTCAGTCATGTCTCAAACATTCTGTCTGTGTTTAGTGATTCCTCACAAACTCTTGTGACTTTATTAAATCAATCCAGTAGAGATTTCCCTCCACATTTCTCATTTCTATCACAATTCATTTAGTGTCATTGTGTTATTCAGCCTGAAGGTGGCGCTGTGCTCAATGTTATCAGATCCTGCTCATCACTAGAAACACCTAGAAATACTTGTTGAGGAATACTGAAGACATTTATGATGATTGAGTTTAGAGATCTACAGATCTACATCAGAAAGAGTTTAAAACTTGTTTAATGAATAATAACATTTATTACACACACACACACACACACACACACACACACACACACCTGTAGAACATGAAGCTGACAGTTACAGTAACTTGATACATTACAGAGATCTGTGTGTGTGGGTGAGAGAGAGAGAGAGAGAGAGAGAGAGAGAGAGAGAGAGTGTGTGTGTGTGTGTGTGTGTGTGTGAGACTCCAGCATCGATATAATGTGACTAGCAGTTTGAGAACGGAGGACACTATAGTACACAAATAACTAACAGAATACTGAATCATTACAGTCTATTAAGAATAGGGAGAAAAGTTCATAAATACATACAACAAACGGTATGGAAGGATACAAAATAAAATAGCAAAATGGATTTCCTGAACGTGAGAGACTTCAGATTCATGAAAATACTAAGATTTGAGTGTCATAAATTGTATAACAATTTGCACTACAGAACAACATATTAATAATGACAATTCATTAAAATATCATAATAAAACCCAGGTTTTGCTATTTTAAACAGCTGTTTTGAACAGCTAATAATAACTGGAAGTGCATGAGAGCCGAAGCCAGATGCATTCAATTCACAAACGGCCATTCTGATTGAAATCAGATGAAATAAATCACAATATCATATTGTGTCATATAAATCTTATAAATATCATCCATATAATATCGCATGCATTTTCATTTACTATGCATGTTTTTGTATTCCAATCAGGATGAGCGATTAAATTTCAGGAATACAAAAACATGCATTGTAAATGAAAATGCATGAAATATGAGGCAGTGTAACTGAAACAAATTTAGTTAAATCAAAACAATCTTATGATTGAGAGTAAAGTGCAGATTCTCTGGGAAACAAGCTCTTGAAGTGTGTTTGTGCTCAGACGAGTGTAAAAGCTGATCAGACGTCTGATGATGATGATGATGATGATGATGATGATGGACTTCAGCGATGAAGGGTTCGATGTGAGAATCTTCTCTGGATCACATTACACTAGAAATCACAAACACATGTGAGATTATCCTCATTGACATGTAGCATGTTTTTGATCAAACACAGTCTGAATGTGTCTGAGACGTGATGAATGATTGACACACACTCACAGTACGGCTTTAGCGCCTCCATACTCTCACATCTAGCTGATATCTGTCTGCTCTTCTCTTGTGATTCCCAGGTTTGTGTCCTATTCCTGACCTCCATCTCTCTCTGTCCTCGTTGTTTGCTCATCTGTGCTTTCTGATGCTCCTGTAGCTTTTGTTTCCTTTATTGTCTTTTTACACTCCATTCGTGTCTACAATTGCACAAATGCAGTTTGATTAAAAAGCCAGCTGTGCTATACGATATGAAACGAGGAATGCAGTGTTATAACATTACTAATAAATGCCCAAAGAACCCGTCACAGCTCTTCGGTATAAAAGGGATCAACGATGAATGAAATGGTGTGTTAGAAACATGTTTCTCACCTGTGAGACGGAGAGAGATGTAGATGACCAAAGTCACGCAGTAGTAAAGATCCAAAGGGAGGATCCTTGTTTTATAGCCAGCAGAGGTTTGGTCTGCATTCATGGATGTGTTCTGCTTTTATACGGAAACTAAATACAGTCTGAGCTGACCGAACCAGTTCAGCAACCGATGATGCAATGAGGAAGTACACTCTTTCTATGACCTCATTAGCATTTATAGTCTGGAAGAATTGAGTGCATTCAAACTATTTGAGCTATATATAGACCAGTGTGTGTATAATTATGACAATACGTTAATATGGTGAGAAATACATATCAATTACAGCTTATTAACCGATTGGAATTGTGCTGAATTTTCTCATCATGCATTCAGGAGAATTAAGTTGTTTTAGGGTTTAATAACGCTTTGCACTGATCTTTGTGAAGTGTTTTAATACATATGAGAAGTATCTTAATTTTCGGCTTACTTTAGTGTACTTGCAGTCAGATTAATGATTGGTGTGCATCAAATGTGTTCTTGATTACTGAACTTAAATGTAGCTATTTTTCAAACAACGTATTTTGTGCTAAGTATAAGTTGTAATAAAATTGAAGTAAAGCAGAATTTAAAGTCTATTTACTGCAGTTATGTGTTGAATTAAAGCAACTTCAAGTATATTTAATATGCTTTAAGTCCATGAAGAGATTAATCACAAGATCGATTTGATTGAAATTCACCTTATTAGATCATCACAAGTTTATCAAGAATGTCATCAAAACATAAAAACCACATATTAATGCATTATTTTTGTGTTATGCCCGTAGTACTTTTGGCTTATTTCACCCTGGCAATTTATTGTATTACAAATATGTTTCCATTAATAACAGTAAATTGCAAATATATTAACAATTAATTGTACTATATTAAAAAATAATAATAATTCGAAAAAAAATCAAGCAAATTGTGAAATATATATAGGTCAGGACCGCAACATAAATGACAGCACAATGAACTCTTATTCTCTCGGTTGATCTTTGGATCAATTTGAGTACAAACAATCCCGAAATAAATAAACAAATTAGAAGAAACTGAGGCAAATGATCAGAGGTGAGCAAATCCTAAAACTACAAACAAACAACCCTCTAACTTCCCATAAATAAACTAACTTCCCTGTGCACCAAAAAAAAAAAAAATAAATAAAAAAATACAACCATCTAACCTCACCCTGACCTGTCCAAAAATAGGAGCAAAGGGTAAAGGCTGAATGAGCTACAAAAACAAAGGCACTACTCCTCTACTGCCTCACACAGGTGGTTCACTAACAAACACTCACACACACACACGCACACACACACACTGACACACGCACGCACCTACGCGCACGCACACACACACACACCCGCACACACACAGACACACACACCCCCGCACACAAACACACCCGCGCGCGCACACATACACACTCACACACGCACACACTCACACACGCACACACTCAAGCGCACACACACGCACACACACCCGCACCAACGCGCACGCGCGCACACACCCGCACGCGCGCACACACACAGAGACACACACGCAAACACACGCTCAATCAGTAAATGAATGTTTAACATCTCTCTCCCTGCTGTGAAGCTTCGAGAATCTTTTCTTCTATCACTGATAATGTTGGAAGCTGAACCGGTTTTAACTTTATAGAAATTAAAACTTGCATTTTTTACCTTTTACCTTTAAAGCAGAAGAGGTTAAAGAATAACAGCTCTGTTAATGGAGTCATGTTAACTCTGTTGGGGTTAATGTGTAATACAATGCTATGTGAACAATGTGTCCTGCTTTGACTTTCAAGTTTGTTGCTGGGCAGGTTTATTATTTTGCTCTCGATGACGCCATTCACGTCCAAGCAGATAGATTGCATTGTGTGCAAAACCTGTATATTTACTGGTACTACTGTAATAATATAATACTATATATTACCTGTATATCTATAGGACACTTGACAGAACTCTTGCTTGTTTTATAGAGCTGGCCCCAGGGGCGGATCCAGAAAAATATTGATGGGGTGGTGAGAAGGGGGCAGGAAATTTTGAGGGGTGGCAACATACGGCAGATGTATATATACTGAATTTAGTCACAGTTATCACAGTTTGATGATAAATATATGTGTGCACACTACAAAAAGACACAGACTATCATTTACAAACTTAATCTCATGCAATCAATGTCTTGCATTTGAAACAGTTCATATAAGGAATAAGTGACCATACCCCATAAGCACCACACACTCACTAATGCATACAGTATGCATCCACATGTAATTAAGAGCATTATAAAAGGTTCAGTGTTATCAATATGTCAATTTATTAGAAGAAACACAAGATTTTAACAGCTTTTTCTACAGTTTAGTGTTAATCATCATCTAACTCAACCAGTCAAGAGCTACATTTAGCCTTAGATGTTATATGAATATGGTCCTGAAGCATAGCTTTTATTAGCTGACAATAATAATTAATAAATAAGCATTATAGGCACAAATACAAATGTACTTTTAGAAATTGTTTCTGAAAAATATGGTGTTATTGTTTTGGCAAGTTTAAATTAAAACGTCTGTGAAACCTTGTGTGATATTCCTTTAAAATAATGTTATAGTATATCTTTTTTTAAGTATATTTTACTGTGCAATTTCTTACTATATTTTTGTTTGAATTTCTTCAAGTTATTCTGAAATTTTATTTTGACAGGTTGTTGTAAAGACATTGCAGTTTGTGTCTGTCTGTATGATACGAATGAATGACGATAGTTTTATCAAATGAAATCCTCTCATAGCGCGCTGGAGTGCACATGTGTAGCATACATCATGCATCAATATAGTGAAGAGCTGAAAACACCACGCCTGCTTCAGTGTGTGTGTGTGTGTGTGTGTGTGTGTGTGTGTAGTAGAGCACACATTCCCAGAGACGTGTATAACAACACCTTAAGGATTCCCATAAGCAGGATTTATTGTTGTGCACCCTTCCTCAAATATGATGATGGAAAAAAAACCTACTATAGGGGTGAAAAAAGAACTTTAATCAAATAAAAACTAAATGAATAAATTGTATTATTTACAAATCACAATTGTAGCTTTCGACATTTACCTGTGGCTTTAACTTTATTATGACTCTAATTTATTTTATAGTCTCAAGCATTCAGAAATCATGCAAAAGGAAACTAAGCAGTTTTACTCTGATAAAACCATGGTTTATTTTTGTAAGGGTTGTGGTATGCACGTTTTTTGTTGAAGAAATTATAAAGCCTGTGTCATCTATAGCAAAAAGGTGTCCAAAAATGAAAGATTTAGTGAATATTTGAATTAAATGTTTGGTCAGTAGCCTAAACAAGGATTTGATTGTCCTGTAAGTGTAACAGCAGCAATCACATGGCATTTGTAATAACATGTACATAAATTGTTTATTTTGTATTTGCCTACATTATGTATTAACAGTGTTATTATTAACCAATCATTATTGCCTCATTATTTTTTATATAATGCATTTTAAGTCATATTAAAGGCTATTGATGGCTTAGGTCAGTTTTTATAGCAACAACAACAACAAAAATATTACAGTATATTTATACTTTGTAAGTTATTATTTGAAGTAACAAAACCATGGTTAATTTGCAGTTGCCATGGCTTCAAGAACAATGATTTGTGGTGTTATTGTTAAAACCATGGGTAATTTTCGTAAGGGAACCTGAAAAAAAAAAAAAAAAAACTTTCACAGGAATGTGCCTGAAAGTGATAAACGGGCCTCGTTTATCACTTTTACGGGCCTCCTTCAGTTCCGGAGTTCGGAGCGGGATCGCGAATCATTTGAGTCAGTTTGGGAGTTCGGAGCGGGGTCCCGAATCATTTGAGTCAGTTTGCGAGTTCGGAGCAGGTTCGCGAATCATTTGAGTCAGTTTGGGGATCGCGAATCATTTGAATCAGTTCGGGAGTTCGTAGCGGGATCGCGAATCATTTGAGTCAGTTTGGGGATCGCGAATCATTTGAATCAGTTCGGGAGTTCGGAGCGGGGTCGCGAATCATTTTAGTCAGTTTGCGAGTTCGGAGCGGGATCGCGAATCATTTGAGTCAGTTTGGGGATCGCGAATCATTTGAATCAGTTCGGGAGTTCGTAGCGGGATCGCGAATCATTTGAGTCAGTTTGGGGATCGCGAATCATTTGAATCAGTTCGGGAGTTCGTAGCGGGATCGCGAATCATTTGAGTCAGTTTGGGAGTTCGGAGCGGGTTCGCGAATCATTTGAGTCAGTTCGGGAGTTCGGAGCGGGTTCGCAAATCATTTGAGTCATTTTGGGAGTTTGGCGCGGGATCGCGAATCATTTGAATCAATTCAATTAAATTCAAGTTTATTTGTATAGCGCTTTTTACAATACAAATCGTTACAAAGCAACTTTACAGAAAATTATGTTTCTACAATATTTAGTAATAGCTTATGGTGGTGACTGTCAGTTTGTGCACGTATGACAGGAATTTTAGAAAAATTAATACAAGACGTAGTCAGCCAGACGATGAACATTATTAACATTATTAATTAATAATTATTATATGATGCAGTCACACTAGTAGCAATATATGTTAGTTCTGTTTGTTGATTCAGGGTTAGCATCATCTGGGGTCCTCTGATGGTCAGCATCATCTCTTCTCAGGTGTTCTGGATCCAGACTTGAGCTTATGTAATTCCTAGTGACCAAAACATAGAAACAAAATAGATACATCATTAGCATAGCTGCTGATCCAACAAAGTAAAATTAGTTTAACCCAAGCTAATGAATAAAAATGCACCTTTGATCAGATGCAACTACACTCACAATTTAAAAGATACATTATTCGAATGCTTGGCGAAAGAGATGTGTTTTTAATCTAGATTTAAACAAAGAGAGTGTGTCTGAACCCCGAACATTATCAGGAAGGCTATTCCAGAGTTTGGGAGCCAAATGTGAGAAAGCTCTACCTCCTTTAGTGGACTTTGCTATCCTAGGAACTACCAAAAGTCCAGTGTTTTGTGACCTTAGGGTGCGTGATGGGTTGTAGCGTGGTAGAAGGCTAGTTAGGTACGCAGGAGCTAAACCATTTAGGGCCTTATAGGTCAGTAATGATAATTTGTAACTGATACAGAACTTAATAGGTAGCCAGTGCAGAGACTGTAAAATTGGGGTAATATGATCATATTTTCTTGACCTGGTAAGGACTCTAGCTGCTGCATTTTGGACTACCTGTAGCTTGTTTATTGACGAAGCAGGACAACCACCTAGAAGTGCATTACAATAGTCCAGTCTAGAGGTCATGAATGCATGAACTAGCTTTTCTGCATCAGTAACAGATAACATGTTTCGTAGCTTGGCAATGTTTCTAAGATGGAAGAATGCAGTTTTTGTAACATTGGAAATATGATTTTCAAAAGACAAATTGCTGTCTAATATAACACCCAGATTTCTGACTGTAGAGGAAGTAACAGTACATCCGTCTAGTTGCAGATTGTAATCTACAAGATTCTGTGTAGTGTTTTTTGGTCCAATAATTAATATCTCTGTCTTATCCGAATTTAATTGGAGAAAATTGTGTGTCATCCAATCTTTTACATTTTTAACACACTCTGTTAGCTTAGATAATTGGGAAGTTTCATCTGGTCTCGTTGAGATATATAGCTGAGTATCATCAGCATAACAGTGGAATCTAATTCCATGTTTTCTAATAATATTACCAATGGGCAACATGTATATTTAAAATAGAAGAGGACCTAGGACGGATCCTTGTGGCACTCCATATTTTACTGATGATGACTCCCCATTTAAGTAAACAAAATGGTACCGATCGGACAGATAGGATCTAAACCATCTTAGAGCCTGCCCTTGAATACCTGTATAGTTTTGTAATCGATCTATGAGTATGTCATGATCTATGGTGTCGAACGCAGCACTAAGATCAATAAGACTAGAAATGAGATGCAGCCTTGATCTGACGCAAGAAGCAGGTCATTTGTAATTTTAACAAGTGCAGTTTCTGTGCTCGGGATCAGTTCGGGAGTTTGTAGCGGGTTCGCGAATCATTTGAGTCAGTTTGGGGATCGCAAATCATTTGAGTCAGTTTGGGAGTTCGGAGCGGGATTACGAATCATGAAACGTAAATTTTCAAATTGGCCATAACCTTTAATTCGTTGCTGCCAACTGGGGTGGTAGATCCGCCCCTGGCTGGCCCAAATGATTTTAGTCACTTTGTTCATAAACAAAAGCTTCTGAGGTCAAACATTTATAATCCATGTTTTATTTTTGAAGGGCCATCCGTCCATTCTTCAGGAAAACATTTGGACATCTTCAGACTAAATCTGTGTAATACACAGACAGACAGACCGTAGTCCTGCGCTGTTGTCTAGTTTGGGTCTTTAGTAATAACGCTTTATTAAAGCTCCAGACAAATAATCATTATTATATCTCATCTGTCAATGTCTCTCACTGCATGACTTTCTACAGGTTTAAGAAAGACTGAAGAAGAGAAAGACGGAAAGTAGAAATATTACACTTTTAGATGTAGTCCCATGCATGATCTAAAAGTCATGTTAAAACACTCAAAGTTTGGAAAGAGCAACTCAAAGTGCAGGCGGTCGATGGAGACAGAGACTGACTAATGTAGTTAAACCAGTTCTATTCTTTTCATTGATCTTCATTCAGCTTCAGATCAGATCTCTGACTCATTCTGTCTCTGTTGTGCCACCTAGTGGACAAAGATGATGACAACCGTTTATCTTCAGTGTATAACAGTAAACATAAAGTTTTTATTCATTGTTCAAATGTGATTAAATCCCCACAACATTAGATGTAATGCACATCACAGAGGTTTTATTTAATAAAAACTATATACAAGTTATACACAAATATAAAAATAAACAGAAAAGGAGTAAAGCAGCATTCATCTGAGCTTTGTTACAGTGACTGGTCAGAAATATCTGTTGTTTCTCTAGGCTCTGAAACAAGTAAAATGAGGGGAACATGTCAAACGAGGTGCAAAATACTGGTGAAATGTTTTCTGAGCTTCATTTTCAGATCAACCACCATGACAGAAAAGCTTAATACCACAGATGATCTAGAGAGTTTAACACAATCTAGTGTTTTACACTGATGATGTCATTCCCTCAGAACCAACACAAGATTTAAAGGGACAGTTCTCATAAAACTGACAAATCTCTCATCATTCACTCGCCTTCACGTTATTCCAAACCTGTATGAGTTTCTGTCTTCTGTTGAACACAAAAGCAGGTATTTTGAAGAATGCTGGCAACCAAACATTTGCTGGTAGCCTTTGACTGCCATAGTATTTTTTTTTCCATATTATGGAGGTCAATGGGTACAAGAATCTGTTCTCTTATCAGCATTCTTAAAAAAATAAAATAAAAAAATAAAAAATAAAATCAGGTTTGGAGCAACTTGAGGGTGGGTAAATGATGACAGAATTTCTTTTTTTTTTTTGGTAAACTGTCCCTTTAATTGTCATCTTGTGCTACGCGCATGTGTCCAGCAGAGGGAGACATACTGGTCCATTACTGACTGCTGAATGACAGATGAAGATGTAGATGAAGAAGAAGATGAAGAGCTCAGAACAAGCGGGATGTACTGAAGTGACCTAAAGACAAAAAAAAAAAAGAAAAGAAATTGTAATGCTCTACAACTAAATTTGTCAATACAAACTTTATGTTGACTTTATGTTGAATTGAAGCTGTTTCTAGTGTGTTGCTATTAAGTTGCTAGTGTGTTCTGATGTTGCTATGTGGTTGATAGTTTGTTTCAAATGCTAAAACACATTTCATTCTTATTTCAGTTCCACACATCAGTTATCTCACCTCCTCTGTGACAGTTTCTGATTCACCTGAACGAAACTCTACATGTCCGTCTGAATCCAGACACACTGGAATAAACAAAAACAGTGTGAAGTTTAAATCAGGACTTCATCAGTAAAAGAATATGACATACAGGAGAGACCGGGGCTAGTTGTCACGGGGTCTGAATTTCAGTAACGTTTTTAGTAAATGACACAAAATAATTTTATATTGTACGTTCTTAAATTAGGATAATATTTGTGTATTTCAGTCTTTCAAATTAAAATGAATGCAATAAAACTCAATGACGTGCATTAAGATATGAATCAAACATATAATGAAGCCTAATAGGGGCAAGTTGTCACACATTTAGAAATTTAGAAATTAATTTTTTTTTTTTTTTTTTTTTTTTTACTTTTTATTAGACAAACAATTTGAGTTTTGTGTTTCTAACCTTGTGTTAAAAAGCCTATAATAACAACCTGTGTAATGTCAGGTTTCTTTGTGACAACTTGCCCCGCACAAATGTCAACATGTGTTAACTAAACAGGAAATACATTTTGGGAGGAGCTTAATGTTTTACTCGTAGTGCCAACCAACAGCTGCTCATCTCACACCATCATCCACCTCCACAAACCTAGTTTTATCATTGAATGATATATTTCATTCAATTCTTCAAAGCTTTTATGCTGTTTAATATTTACTGAATCAAAAACTGTGACAGCTAGCCTCGTCCTTCCGTTTCTGTAATAATAACTGCAGACAAAATACTCACTGTTTGGTTTTTGCTGCATGCTTTCTCTGCGAAAAAGCTTCAGTGATTCTTTAGGCTTTGACTCTTTCTCTCTGTTGTCCATCTCTCATTTAATTCCTTTATCTCTTCTGTAGGGTCTGATACTCCACGTGTGATCCGTCCCTCCACAATCTCCTCTAGAAGACAAGTGCAATGATTTTATATTCGCCAACATTCGCCCAAACTCAAATAATTAATCTCCTTTTCATAAACATGGCATCTTCAAACTCAGCTTTACAACACATTAGGATGAACGTGTTTTACTCACTTTCTGATGAGTGTATAAAGTGAATCGATGAGGAGCAGAAGCATCCACGTCAGATCTGTGTGTGACTGAAAATCTTGTGATTTCACCCTAAGACTGCGGAGAAATGAACAAGCGCTCGGAGAGAAGAAACACACCGGGAGATACAGGGAGAGATAATGAAACTTGTTTGGTGAGGCCGACACTTTCAGATGCTTTCCACCCACTCACACAGACACCAATGAGAGCCAACTGATTGCCTAATGCATCCAAACGTGAAGAAGAAATGTCACTGAACTTGAAATATATGACCCTGGATCACAAAACTAGTTATGAGTGTCAATTTCTCAAAACTGAGATTTATAGATCATCTGAAAGCTGAATAAATCATCTCTCCATTGATGTGTGGTTTGTTAGGAGGACAATATTAGTCTGAGATACGACTATTATAAATCTGGAATCTGAGGGAGCAAAAAAATCTAAATATTGAGAAAATCATTTTTAAAGTTGTTCAAATTAATTCTTAGCAATGCATATAACTAATCAAAAATTAAGTTTTAATATATTTACAGAAAGTTGCAAAACATCTTCATGGAACATGATATTTAGTTAATATCCTAATAATTTTTGACATAAAAGAAAAATCTGTGTTTTTTTGGCTATTGCTTCAAATATACCCCAGAGACTTCAGACTGCTTTTGCTTTCCAGGGTCACATTATATACATTTTGCTAATGTTTTCTGAACGTTCAAAACATTTTTGGTTATGTGTACTTTAATTAAGGTATTATTATTATTATTATTATTATATTTTTTTAATGATCTCTGAACAATCTGTAAAATCATTTCCCCTCAGTGTATACAGTAGTTCTAATTTAATTGGTTTAACTCTGCATAATTATTTGGTTGGTTGCATGTGATTATTTACTTCATTTTTTCCCTTTCTGTTTACATCAGAACAGACACGTGAGGCACACATTGAGAAACAACAGGGCTTTCTTTGTTCAGTTCAGCTGGAAGTTTCCAACATTGTAATTTTCTGACTGTATAAAGGTTAGCGCAGGATGATTGACAGGTCATGACGTAAATGGATCGCATCACACACACACACACACACTCACTTCGGGACACCCACACACACCCACACACACACACTCACTTAAGGACACACACACACACACACACACTCACTTCGGGACACACACACACACACTCACTTCAGGACACACACACACACACACACACACTCACTTCGAGACACACACACACTCACTTCGGGACACACACACACACACACACACTCACTTCGGGACACACACACACACACTCACTTCAGGACACACACACACACACACACACACACACACACTCACTTCGAGACACACACACACTCACTTCGGGACACAAACACACACACACTCACACACACACACACACACTCTCTCACTTCGGGACACACACACACTCTCACCTCAGGGCACACACACACTCTCTCGCTTCAGGGCACATTCACGCACACACACACACACTCTCATTTCACGGCACAGACACACACACTCTCTCTCTCTCTCTCTCTCTCTCACACACACACTCACACACACAAAACTAATTTAGTTGTATTTTTTCAATGATTTTAAATGTTATTTACATCAAATCTCATCTGAATGTAAAGCAGTTTGTTCAATTCAACATTTGGTTCACTTGTTCCTTAATCGAAATGAAGCAAACTGGTTAAACATCAGGCTGATCTTGTGTAGAAGTTAAGAGTTGTAGAACCAGAAGTAAATTACTCAATCACATTGTGTGTGCTGACTCATCAAAAGAGAGCTGAAGTAAACATGGATAAACTCACACATAACATGAGGATAGAAGTGTGTGTGTTATAGTTCAACGAAAGGTCAACTGTGTTTATTTCTCAATTAGCATCTATGAAAATTAATTTCATCTCAAATTTTTATTTTCTTAATAAAAAGTCCAGTTAAAAGATGATTTATTAGTGTGTGCTATTAAAAGAAAAAGCATTATAATGCAGATACTCAAACAAATAATATATATCTTAAAATAAAAAATAATTTTCACTCAGAAATTGCTAGTAAATTTAACAAATTATTTCAAAGAAACTGCAAGTAACAGTGAATGAAATGTGCAATTTTGAAGAACAACTGAAATAGTATTTCTTGTAAAGTGTAGAAATGTAGCATTGCATCAGTGTCTCATCCATGGATGCTCTGCAGTGAATGGGTGCCGTCAGAATGAGAGTCCAAACGGCTGATAAAAACATCACAATATGTGATGAAGAAACAATCTCATCCTAATCTGGGATGACCTGGGGGTGAACGCATTTTCAGTCAATTTAAATGTTCTTACTTAAAACATAAGTAAGTATTTGATTTAATATGTGACATAATACATTTATATTTATTATTGCAGGATTTCACTTCACATGTGTTCTTGATAAAAGTCACTTTTATTTTTTTTAGCTAAAAGCCCAGTCTGGTTTTTCATTTCCGGACACACAAATCTTTGTCTTTCAGTGCATGCTGTTTACTTCTTCTTCTTCTGCATTGTGTTGTCTCATTAGCATCTCTTTTAGTTTTCTTGTCATCCTGCTGGCAGGAACCTTTGCAGAAAACATAACAATGCATCAATATTAAAGAGAAATCATGCCATTCTGACGTCATAAACAAAGGACAGGAAGTGACCGAGTAAACGTCTCAAAAATATTTTATGATGCATGAAGCTATGGAGAATGCGCCTGAACTGGTTTTCAACCTCTTTTTTGTTTCTTCTAATGTTGACCTTATCTTTGTTATCAGTGCTTTAAGTGGCCCAAAAGAGGTGCCGGTACTCTATTATAGCCACAAAAAATATATATATTCTGTTTTTATTTTTATTTTATTTTTTTGATGACTCCCCTCATCCCCTGAGGTAACAACAACTATATTGAAAGGCTTTTATATACAGCAGTCAACAGGCAACCTTAATAATAAATCATTTTATTAGTTTGTGGATTTGCTTGAGCTAGAAAGAACTACTGAACATAAATAAAATGTGCAAAAGAATTTTGAAAAAATACCCTTAGAAAGAGCTTCTGCATTACTGCATTCAAACTTCCAAACTGATTCAAATGATTCGCGAACCCGCTTTGAACTCCCGAACTGATTCAAATGATTCGCGAACCCGCTACGAACTCCCGAACTGATTCAAATGATTTGCAATTCCCAAACTGACTCAAATGATTCGCGAACCCGCTTTGAACTCCCGAACTGACTCAAATGATTCGCGAACCCGCTACGAACTCCCGAACTGATTCAAATGATTCGCAATTCCCGAACTGACTCAAATGATTCGCGAACCCGCTAGAACTCCCGAACTGATTCAAATGATTCACGTTCCCCAATCTGACTAAAATGATTCGCGAATCCGCTTTGAACTCCCGATCTGACTCAAATTCGCGATTCCACTCCGAACTCTCGAACTGATTCAAATGATTTGCGATCCCCAAACTGACTCAAATGATTCGCGATCCAGCTCCGAACTCCCAAACTGTTTCAAATGATTCACGCTCCATACTCCGAACTAGGAAGAATTAGGAAGCGTGTATTGTGAAGGGGGCTCTGAAAAGCGGCATTGAAGGCGAAGGATTAAAACCTCTATTAAAACAGATGTCCAAATGAATGTACCGGTACGCTAAAAGCACGTTCCGGGCAGACGGAGAGGTGGTTGTACACTCAAGAGCTATATTTGGAAGTGGCGGTACTGAGTGCGTACCGGCCCAGTTAAAGCACTGGTTATATTCATTACAATAACTGTAATGATATCGTTATCTTTCTAGTTATCTTTATAGGAATTGTTTTTGGTGTGAACGGGCCTTTACTCAGAGAAGAGTTCAGTGTCAAGGCTTTTCTTTTTGCATTGATTCTGGACCAGATCTTTTGATGGATGGAATCCAACCACGTAACAAACCACAAATCTGTGCTAAAATGAGCATAAAACAACATTTTCATATGCTGCAACTAACTCAACAGCATCACTAAGGTCCATATGCAAAACTTATTAACCATAACCATCCCTGAGGCACAAGAGCCGAATGAAGTCTAGGAACCTGTGTGTATAAATGGCATAATAATTCAAACAGTCATCCATTAACTACAATATAAGATTAGATTCAACTTTATTGTCATTATGAAGAATACAAGTACAGAGCTAATGAAATGCATTTGGCATTTAACCAGAAGTGCAAGAATATAGTGTTGTATATACATATAAGTGTAGAGTAAGTGAAGCTATGATTGACAGTGATGTACAGTGGAGTTGCTATATACAGTATTAAGCAGAGTATGATGTCATCACCGTGATGTCATCTGCGAATTTGATTATGGTGTTGGAGCCTTAAACAGGAATGCAGTCATGGGTGAAGAGGGAGTACAGGTACAGGAGAGGGCTCAGTACATAGCCCTGTGGCACACCGGTGTTCAGGGTGATGATGGAGGAGGAGAGGTTATCTAATTCAACAAACTGAGGTCTGTTAGTAAGGAAATCTAGAATCCAGTTGCAGATGGATGTGCTGATTCCAAGCTGGCTGGGTGTTTTGTAGTCTGTGATAGTTTGTATGCCTTGCCACAATTGATTGACGAGAGTGGAGTCAGCACCTTCCAGCCAGATTTTAACTGTTCTTATTGTAGGTTTCAGACATTTGACGAACACGGTATACTTCGGGAGCAGGAACAAAGACTGACCCAGGTGGGTGAGGGATGTGACTTTGTAGGCACCAGTCACATTAGTATATACATGGTCAACCTTGTTTTTACCAGAACATTTTAGATCTTAAAACATTTAAAATCTATACAATACGACTAATGACCACAAGTGAAATTAATAATTTACTGTTAATAAAGTAGTGTAAGTGGCGACCTCATGTGGTTAGTTTGAGAAATGACAAACCTTAAATCTTCTTTAAAAATATATATAAATAAATAGCTCTCTATTCTAACTCTAAAAACTCTTTCTAGAGTTAGTAAGAGCCTCTAATGCTATATTCTCTTAATAAGTAATCTTATTGCTTTTTATTTATTTATTATAAAAAATAAGTATCTTACACCATCATTTTCTATTATTGTTTCATTTCTTTTGACTTGTTTTATTCTTATTTATTATTTAAAGAAAATACCTTGCTACTTGTACAGTGTTAGACTAACTGAGACTTGTCAGGGCAGTTACATATTAATACCCTTTTGTTGGATTTGATTGTTTTAATGTCCTCATTTCTAAACCGCTTTGGATTAAAACATCTGCTAAATGACTAACTGTAAATTTAAACTGAATTACATTGCATGTAAGTTATACATTTTATTACTTTAAATGACCTTGATGACCTTTTGCTAGTGCCATGCAATTTTTCACATTACAATTTTTTTTTTGAGTTAGGCCTATATATAAAACATTAAACTAATATATCAAATATAAAAAAATATAAAAACTGCCTTACTACTACTACATTCATTGCAGCATGCACATTAACTTTATTATTTTAATGATTGCATACTTATATATGCATGTACATTACAAAATATACAGGTTCAAACTATAAGCATTATAGATTTAAAAAATAAATAGATTTAAACTAAAAACTAAAAGCTCGCTGTATTTGAGCGGACGGACAGGCCCCGCCCATCGCTGATGTGGGCGGCTCACATCAAAGACTGTTTCGTGAAGTGGGCGCGATCTCGTGTGACGCTGACCAATCAGAAGCCTCTTCACCTCAGCGAGCGGTGGGCGGCGCGCCCTAGTCTGTGAGACGCGTACAGAAACAAACGGCTGCCTGCAGACAGAAACAGCGGACAAAATCCTGCTAACGGAGAAAAACCTCGAGCTACCCGTCTGTTCCCGAGTTGCTGTCCACTCCAACCGCGCATCTAGACCCAAACAAGCGTAAGTTTTAATTTCTAATTCTCTTTCTTTCTGGATTATTCTCCTGAGGGCTTTAGTAGCGCGGCCTGAACGCTAGTAGCGCGCTCGCTAGTGTCGCCAGCGCTCGCTTTCCGCAGGACGAACCTGTTTGTCGTGTATGTTAGGACATTTCTCATGATTTTAAGGTTACTCGAGCGTTTTCTGACACGATTGTCACCCTAGATTAACGCTTAGTAGGTGTAGAAAGAGTGCGCGCACCCGCAAGGGTCACTACAGCCGTGCACGCGCACGAATGCAAATAAAATCTTTGCATTTGCCACTTTCAAAGGTGCGAGTATTTTGTATTCTGCAAATTGTAGAAATCTCTTAGCATTTCTCTGACTTCAGAAAGATAGTCGACTGTTTTCTGGCAGTTTGATTTGTTTTAAAGTAATATTTGTAATATGTAATATAATGATATGATATGTTAACAATAATAGGCTCACTCCCTTGTGACCCCACTTTTAAAACCCTTGCTTTAGTTCATACCAGGAAGTTTTGTGGCATGAAAATGCACTCCATCCTCTTGGAACTGACACCAAGTGACCATCCATGCCTGACCGATATATCGGTTCATCACTAGTTATCGTTAGGTCTGTTGTGTTGTGAGATGTGTGTGTGTGTGTGTGTGTGTGTGTGTGTGTGTGTGTGTGTGTGTGTTTACTCTAATCACAGATCTTCACTGGTGTCTTGACAGTCTGTCACTCAGAGAAAGAGAAAGACTGAAACGTCTGTCTACTTGTTTTTCCATAAGGCCATTACAGATCTACAGCGAATGGGTGTAAAACCTGCTTTTTTCTGTCAAGTAGTAGTTCTGTAATATCTTTACAGTTGTCAGAAGTTGTTGAAACTTAGCGTGTTAATGTATAATGGACATATGTCAATGATTAGAACATGAGTCATTTAATAAAGAGTCAATGATCAGGTTTATCAACTATTTTGATGTTGAAACCCCTGGATTGAGTGTGATTTCTCTCTCTCTCTCTCTCTCCGTCAAACCTCTGGAGAAATGAAAATGTGTTTCTCATTTTTATCTCTTTTTCTCTCTCCTCCTTTTCTGTCAATCAGATGTTCATGCATGCAGTGGCCTGTTGCTTTAAAGAGGAAATATTTTCTGTTGCATGAGCAGCTGTGTGCAACACAGTCTTGTGTGTGTTCTTGTTGTTTTGCACAGTGTAAATCATCTGAAAACATCTACAGTAAAACACGATTTTGTTCCAAAGGTTGAACTTCCATAGAGAGCATTCTGAAGCATGATCTATACACAAAAGCTATTAGAAATATGATTGTGCTGCTGTAGGATGCTTTCGTTTGGCAAAGTCTAAGGCAGAATTGCATGTGCAGTAAAAAAAAAAAAAAAACCCACAAAATTCATAAAGAATATCATGCATAAAATATCATGCATATTTTGATTTATATAAATAGGTACATTTATTGTTGACCGCGATATGTTGAGTGTTTCAAATGGGTTATTTTTTATTTTGAAGGGTGTTACCTGTGAATAACAGAGCTATTTTCTAAATATTGTAATTTTTTGAATTTAGTTTATTTCAGTTTTAGTTATTTTAAGTTACACTAAACAAAACTGCATTGGCTGAAATTTTTATGATTTTCTGCACAACTTTAGTGTCTCTAATTTATAGCAGTCAATTTATTTTGGCATTATAATTATAAAATATATTATATTATTATTATATGTTATGTTGTTAAACTTGGATATATTATACAGGTTATTTATTTTTATTTTTACAAAAAATAACGTGATAATTATATTTTGTAGATTTTTTTTCTCTCATATTATTATTAGTATTATACATATATTTTTGCATGCATTTCTTATGTTATGTTGTGCTATAAAGTGAATTTTAACCTTGGGGTATGAATAAAGTAAATCTCTGGGCTGATGAATGTAAGTTTTAATTAGGTATTTTAGAGGATTGATGTCTGGCTTGAGGTAAATTTTGATTATTTGACTATAGACTGTAAATCTAAATCTTTGAATTTTAAAACTTAACGTCACTTTCCAAGCATTTCACTTAAGATCGCACCAACATAAACACTCGTGCAGCAGCTCGATCTTACAGAAACACACACACACACACACACACAAGCGCTGCTCCACACCCTCCCTCACATCTGTGTAGTGTTACGGCTGAGATAATTCACACACTTCTCTTCTGAAAACTAAGTCAATGAGGAAGTTCCTCATGAGTTTGTGATAAGACACACACACATGCCGCTGAACTCCTGGCAGCTTTCAGACTCAAGACATTCACCAGACACACAAGCTCTACCAGATCCCAGAATTACATATTATTAATTTAGATTTTTTTATTTGTCTTAGTTATTATTTTGTACTTTAAGCTAAACTTTAAGAAATTTTGCTTCGGCTAAGATTGTCATTTTATATTATTTCAGTTAAATTTAAATAACACTATTTATTTTTAACCATAATAACCCTGGTGAGAAATCATTTTTTTGCTGAGAAATCACTTTTGAGTAAACGGCGTACACCATTTCTCATTCTCTCCTTGGCATTTGTAGGAATTTTAAGGATAATACACATCCGTTTAGACTTTTAACTTGTTGACCTGAAACCCAAAGTGACCTCAGAAGCTGAGAAGCCATAAGAAGTCAGAGATATTAAAACCATAGATGTTGAAGAAGCAGATCTTCCCGTTCATGTTTCAGTGAGTGGGCAGAAAACATGACACAAGTGACCGAATACTGTTACATAATCCTCCCGGTTTCCACGGAAACATGTTTTGTTTCCATAGCAACTGCATCTCTGTGCCCTTGAAACATGTGCCGAGCTTAATGTAACGGCAAATAAACCTCTGAGCTATAAACATAATTTCTGTCTGTCGTATTTTATTTAGGGATGCACCAAAAGTTTCCTTTTCCATCTCTGTCCATTTCTGGCAATTTCAGGCAAAGAAACAAAAACATTGCTTTAACTGATCTGTTTACTAAACTAATGCTAAAATCAGCCGAAACGTGTGTATGAAGACGTGACATAAACTTGTACGGAGAAATGTCTATAAACCAAACCAAAGAGACGCTGGAAGGGCTTCCTGCAGTTTTCACCAAAATTAAAGCTAGTTTAACCTTTTTAAAAAGAGAAAAAATTTAAATATTAGTCTTGTAATTTTACTGTAGTCGTACTGTAATTGTAGTTGTACTGTAAAATAAAATATGATGATTATTGATGATAAATGATGTTGATTTATTATTAAAATATATATATACATTTTATAAATATTTCACAATAGACATGCTACTGTCCTGCAGTGATATTTGTCAAAATTGCTCATTTAAGGAAAAGGGAAAAAATTAATAGTTATTAGTAATTTTTTATTTAGTATTGCTTTTTAATTATTATAGTCTGATTTATATATATTCACAAAAATGTCAACAAATTATTCAGCAATTTAATTGCATTTTAAAATCAAAGGTTTTTTTTTATCAGAATTCCCCCCGCAACGACTCTGCTTAATGGATGGAGAAAGTGCATTATGTCCAGAGCGCTCGACAGTAAACGGGCCGTTATAACCACTCGCTATACAGTGTTCTGTCTCTCATGCCGTTAAACTGTTTTAAAGTGGTTCAGTCTCACATCCGGATCGAATTTCACTTCAAAATCAAATGAGCATCAGATTATATGTGTTTTGCATCACAACTAAAGTTTTTAGTGCATAGCTGAAGTATGCATAATCCCTGCTGACCTTTGACCTGTGCTGCAGGTGTGTGATGAACGGAGACTCTGGAGCAGGGGTGGTGACGGCCCCCCCGCCCACTAACCCCCCTCATAAGGAGCGCTACTTCGACCGTGTGGACGAGAGCAGCCCGGAGTACCAGAGAGAGAGGAACATGGCACCAGACCTGCGGCAGGACTTCAACATGATGGAGCAGCGCAAGAGAGTCTCCATGATCCTGCAGAGTCCCGTGAGAGCACACACACACACACACACACACACACACGTGTGGTTCTGGTTGTGATTGTGATTGTGTGTCTCAGGCGTTCTGTGACGAGCTGGAGTCTCTGATCCAGGATCAGATGAAGAAGGGGAAGACCCCCACCAGTTTACTGGCTCTGCAGCAGATCGCTGACTTCATGAGCACCAGTGCCCCCCCCATGTACCCCGCGGCCCCCCAGGGAGGCATGGCGGCCCTCAACATGAGTGAGTGTCTAACACCGCACACACAGCAAGGGTTTAAATCCTATAATAAATAAGAAGAAAAACCGATAAAATAGAAAAGGAATAAAGCAAGCTAGTGTTGGAGACCTTTTGTTAATTGTATAATAAATAAAAAGAAAACGAATAGATAGAATGCAAAAAGATTAGAGAAGCTAGATTTTAAGAAAACAAGCAGTAAATAAATAGTGTCAGTTTGTGATAAAGAATATAATTAGAAGAGAGAGAGATGTAACCATTAAATATTATACATAAATGTATATATAGTGTGTGTGTTTTATGGCTACTATATTTACTATCATTAATATACTATAATAGTTTGTATTATTTTGAGTTAGTGAGTGTGTGTGTATGTATGTATGTGTGTGTATATTCCATTTTTATTTTTGTTATTTTTAGTTTTTTTTTTTTTCATTTATTTGTTCATGTGATTTTAAAATACTGAATTTGCTTAACTAAAATAAAAGGTAATTAATTTTTTTGTTTACTTTTATAATTTTAATTAATTGAAAAATAGCCCTAATATAATATATTGAGTAAGTTTTTCCATTTTCATTTTAATCTTAATTTTTGTTGTTTTTATCATTATTTTATTAGAGTTAGAAATATTGTCTTGGTAACTAACTGAAACTTTTTTTTATATTATTATTTATTATACGTTTTATTTTTAGGGTTAAAGTTATAATTAATGATAAAAACTTTTAGTCTTAAAAAAAACTCTACACCAGTATTTAATTTAATTTATTTTATTAATTTAATTTTAAATATTTTTTGTATTATAATTTTTTTTATGTTCAAATGGCACTGCAGCTCTAACAGATGTGTGTGTGTGTGTGTGTGTTTGTGCGCGCTTGTGTGTCTGTGTGTCTCTCTGTGTGTGTGTGTTTCTCTCTCTCTCTGTGTGTGTGTGTGTGTGTGTGTGTTCAGGTTTGGGGATGGTGACTCCAGTGAATGATCTGAGAGGTTCAGACTCCATCGCTTATGAGAAAGGAGAGAAGCTCTTGCGCTGTAAACTCGCTGCGTTTTACCGCCTGACCGACCTCTTCAGCTGGTCTCAGCTCATCTACAACCACCTGACGGTGAGCGTGTCACAAATACATACCCGTTACATGTGAGAACTCCAGTCAAACCTCTCTTCTTGTGTCTCCTCAGGTCCGGCTCAACTCTGAACAGGAGCGTTTTCTGATTGTCCCTTTCGGGCTTCTGTACAGTGAAGTCACTGCCTCCAGTTTGGTAACCCGGCCTTCAGATGATAACGGCTGACAGATATTATCCTGCAGTGTGTTTCTTCTGTATTGAGCAGGATTGTGTGTCCTCAGGTGAAGGTTGACCTGCAGGGGGAGATCGTGGACCGAGGCAGCACTAATCTGGGAGTAAATCAGGCCGGATTCACCCTCCACTCCTCCATCTACGCTGCTCGACCCGACGTCAAGTGCATCGTGCACATCCACACAGCCGCTGGCGCCGCGGTAACAATTATATCATCATTTACATTTTATAATATTATATTTGTAGCAATAGCCAAAAAAAACATTGTATGGGGTAAAATTAATATATTCCATGAATATATTTTTACCGTAAATATATCAAAACTTAATTTTTTATTTGTTATATGCATTGCTAAGACTTCATTTGAACTACTCTTAAGATGATTTTCTCAATATTTAGATTTTTTTTGCTCCCTCAGATTCCAGATTTTCAAATACACTTTAAAATATTTAATAATGTACTTTTGTCTGTTATTATATTTTGAGTTGTATTTTGTCTCATTTTGGATTAATAAACAAATTAATAAATGAATGAATGAATAAAAATACAATGAAATGAGCACATTTATTAAATTAAGTTTATCAAAATTAGACATTAAATATTTTGAAATAGTTTTTCTATTTTTAATTTTAATCTTACATTTTTTTTTCAGTTTTTGTCATTATTTTACTGTTATATTTTAGTTACCTTAGTAATTCAACTTAAACTTAACAGAAGTTAGAAATTTTGCCTTGGCAACTAACAGAATTACTTTTTTAATTCATTTATTATTTAACAGACGTGTATTAGTGGACAAAATTAAATTATGAAATATTATAATAAATAAATAGTGCAAAATTTATTTATTCATGAATTTATTAAAGTTCATTAAAATCAAATGAGCCATCGAAAAAATGCACATCAAAATAATATAAAATTAATGTATTAAATATATATAAAATGTATATTTAAATAAAATACAATGAAATAAGAATATAAATAAATTTGCAATAAATAAAGTTTGCACTATTTATTTAAACATGTATTTTAATTAATAATTTATTAAACTTTATTAATATGAAATAAGACAAAATTCGCCTCAAAATACAGTAGTTAAATTTTTTAATATTATAGGAAATAAGAAAATATATTATTTTATTTTTTATAGAAAAAAAAAAATGTAGGCCATAAATGTTGCAATGAATTATAAGTATTTTGCACTGTTAATCTCTCATTGTATTTCTTTTTATTGATTTTAAAGTTCATTAAAATGAAATGAGACATCAAATGCACCTCGAAATATTCTACTATAAAATATTTTATTCAATAAAATAAGAGCATAAATAGTACAAACTGCATTTATTTAAGTGCAACATTTGATGTTTTATTTTAATTTCGTCTGATTTAGTCATATTAAGAGTTTAATATTCTGCGTTCCAGGTGTCTGCAATGAAGTGTGGTCTGCTGCCCATTTCCCCCGAGGCTCTGTCTCTGGGCGAGGTTTCATACCACGATTACCACGGTATCCTGGTGGACGAGGAGGAGAGCGTCCTCATACAGAAGAACCTGGGGCCCAAGAGCAAGGTACCACAAATACACATCTGATGTTAAAACACAATGCCAGAAAGTGATGAATCAAATGCATGTCCAAAACAAACTCAAAAAGGTGTGATCATCACTGTGAAAACAGACTGGATATTAAAGAGGTTGAGTATATTTGATGAGTATATTTAGTTGGAATTTGTGTGTTCAGGTGTTGATTTTGAGGAATCACGGTCTGGTGTCTGTCGGGGAAACGGTCGAAGAGGCGTTTTACTACATTCACAACCTGGTCACAGCCTGCGAGATTCAGGTAACCCTCCACTTAAACATACTCTATAAACATGATTGATGGAGAATCAAGTAAAGCTGAGCTGCTTCAGTCCAGGAAGAGTTCATCTGGAGATATCACTGACCTTATTCTGACCTTTAGTCGAGCTAAAGTTGTGTAGCTGGATGCTAATGTTTTGTGGTCTGATATTACAGGTGCGCACCCTCGCCAGTGCAGGAGGTCCTAACAACCTAATAATGTTGGACCCGAGCAAGTATAAATCCCGTCCTCCGCACCTCGAGCCGCTCGGAGACGGGTCCAGCTCACACCCCAAGTGGCAGATCGGGGAGCAGGAGTTTGAGGCTATGATGAGGATGCTGGATAATCTGGTAGGTCAGAGGTCAGACTCTTCTCTCTCTGTTTGATTCGAGATGTGACGTGCGTCTCTCTCTGCAGGGATACAGGACGGGTTATCCGTACCGCTGCCCTGCGCTGCGTGATAAAGCAAAGAAGTACAGTGATGTTGAGACTCCCCCTTCAGCCACGGGTTACTCGTACGCCGAGGACAGTGACTCGGGTGTGCGCTCCCCGTTAAAGCACAGCTTCCAGCGGCAGCCGCGGGACAAGACTCGCTGGCTAGCCTCCGAATCTGCAGAAGAGGGGCAGGACGGCAGCGCTAGCCCCAAGGCGAAGACTAAGGTGTGGACGAACATTACACACGATCACGTCAAACCCTTGCTGCAGTCTCTCTCGTCCGGTGTCTGCGTGCCAAGCTGTATTACCAACTGCTTGGTCTGTGCCAACCTTATTGTTCATAGTTCAGAAACGTAGCGCTACAGAGCTAGCGAGGGCAGCTGGTTAGCACCCCGACACCGAGGCACACAAAACACTCATTTAAGGAGTTTCGGGTGTGTTTTTCTTCCTCTCCAGTGTTTTGGGCGGCTGATTTCTTAAGGCAGAGCTAACATTTATTTACCTTTAATTTACTCTTAATTAACCTTATTTAAAAAATGAATGGATAACACCATCGTGGGTTATTATAGTTAGCAAAAATTAAAAATACATTGCTTGAAATAAGTCACATTTAAAATAAACTATTTAAGAAAACTTGAAAATATTTTATTTTAGCTGGTTGACTATTAAAAATGCATAAAATTTTAATGAAAACACAAAATATTATAAATATTATTAAAAACTGTAATAGTATTTTAATAGAAATGCAGTTTTTAAATATGCAACACAAATTAGGCATTATCTAATGAAATATTCTCTAATTTGCATTAATTTCCATAACCGAAATCTGAGGATTGGATAAAGCCAGGTTCATTTAAATTTGTTGAGTTATTAGTTGAAGCTGTTTATTGAGGGGATTTTGGATTTAGCTTTTTTTCATCATTACATGAATCAGAAAATACTGTCGAGCCAAAAGAAAAGAAAAAAAAATCCCTTCAGTAAAAACCTTCAGAATAAAGATATAGGAGTACAACTGTAAAGTTTGGTGTAAGTGTTACTAGACTGGAGAAAGAAAACACTGAAATTGAAATCTACAGATGCGCACAGATAAAGTGATATAAACCGAAAACATAAAAGTGTATCTTGGACCAGTTGTGAACAGCCAAAATATCAAAATGGACCGAAACAGACCGTGTCGGGGTTCTTTCCAGCTGCTCAGTGCATGCTGTGTTGCATGGTTGAGCAGATGCATTGTGGGTGTTCCCCTGGAGGACCAGGAGGGCGTGGCATGTGTAAAGTGGGTGTGGCTAATCCCTTCCGCAGCTGCTATTGGTTACCCCCCCGTTTCTGTTGTTGCTTGTTTCAGTTATTGCTTTATTTTGCATCTTTTGTAAGCGTTTTAATGGATCCGTTAACTCCATTTAATGTCTCTTCAGAGCCTTTTCAGAATGAATTTTAAGAGAGCTGTTTGTTTTCACTACAGTAGACTTACAGTACAGACTTTTATGCTTTTTAGTAAAAAGAATTTAGCATATTTATATGACTATATTTTTTAAGATAATAGTCTCTAGATGTAGTGTTTTATATTAAAATACTGCCAAGAGAATAACTCAATCAGATTTTAAGGAAATATCAGAGGTTTTTCTGGTCTGCTTATGATGTTGCTTGGCTTTTGATGACTCCATGTTCTTCAAAACATTTGTGTTGGCTTTTTAATTTCTGTTCTTTGTGTAATGAGTTTCCTGGTCTTTCTCCTGAATTGGATTGGCATTTTCTTGAACTCTTCCCGTGCATGAGTGTGTTATAACTTTCAAATGTCAAAATCATGATCCAAAAAACAAAAGGAGAAGCCTTGGTTGATGAGTGGTTGTTAACTCTCCGAACGATTGTCTCTAGTTTGGGGAGAGCGTGTTGTGTTGTGGGGCTCTAATCGTGATCAGTGAGTATTTCATGTTTACCTGTTCATCCCATGTGCCCCGATTCTCCATCACTTTTGGTTCCATGATTAAAGCTTTATATCATTTTGGTTAAGGCAAGTAACTCGTGCTGTTCTTACCCAGACCAAACGCCAACTAGCTTCGCTTTGAAAATATTTAGTACTTGCTGACCATCTGGACATCTTTATTTGTAATTTAAAGTCCATTAACTCCATGCATCAGAGCTTTGAGGAAACCTCTCAAACTTTAAGATGAAACCTGTGTGTGTGTGTGTGTGTGTGTGTGTGTGTGTGTGTGTACACAGAAGTGACTGAAACTGTAATTCATCGGCCGGCCGCTTGAGGCTGGCTGCAAAAGAGAGTCAATCCCATAGACTCCCCATGTTAAAATACCCAACTTTACAGCAGGAAAAAACATGTTTACAGCTTGGTGCAAAAACATATTTTGGTCTAAATATCTAATTTTGCCCTTCATTACAACTGTGAGGGGGGTGAATTTTTTTTAATAACTCATCCGTTTAATTATATTAAGCCTTAAAGTTCTGCATTGTTAAGGGCGTGGCCACTTGAGTGACAGGTGGATTGCTAGGTGGGCGTGGCTTCAGCAACTAGCTCCCGCCTTTTTGCCTATTTTTGACGCACGGTGACGTGCCGCCAAGATGGCTCCGCCCTGTTCCGCCCACTTTTGGTTTAAAAAACTCTCTTCGGAAACCTATGGGTGCCGTCACGGACACTACGTCCATGTTTTCATACAGTCTGTGGTGTGGTCCTGTTACACTAGCTGAAGGGGTTTTCTAATCACGAGAACAGCTTCTATCTCCACCTCACACCCTCCTCCCTCATGATCCATCATCCTCTTAAATATTCTGTTGTTCTCTATCTGTGCTCTTCTTTCTTTTCTTTTAGCCTTTTCTCTCCTTACTATACGCCCAACAGCAGTATCAATGATGATGAGGATAGTGGCTGCTATTTCACTGATGTTAAATATAGATTATAGAGATGTATAATCAAATTTATAATGTGGTGATTGGCAATACATACAGATTCCAAGTGGTGTAATATTAAGTTTATCTTAAGATAAGAATTTGACTTTTTGAATTCATAATTTGTGTGTTATTGTGACGCACGAGGAGTTTTTAAATTACCCGAAGCAAAGTGTACATCATCATTGGTGCGTTGCTCAGTGGACTATTATAATCGACCAGTTATGTTTGTGTTTGAGAGGCATGATTTCACCATTTGTATTTTTAATTTGAGTCTTTATTTGAGGTTTTCTTTAGTTTTGGTTGATTTTTAATGTCTCTGCTTTGATGATTTCAGTGGACTAAGGAGGACAGTCTCCGGCAGGCTGCTGTGGCCAATCAGTTCGTCCCGCTGAACACCAACCCCAAAGAGGTGCAAGAGATGCGCAACAAGGTATCGTGTAGATTTAAGACATTTCACTGAAGACAACACAGGAATGGTTCTCCCAGAAATGTAGGAATGTAGCACTGCATCAGTGTCTCATCAGTGGATGCTCTGCAGTGAATGGGTGCCGTCAGAATGAGAGTCTGATAAAAACATCACAATAATCCACAGCACTCCAGTCCATCAGTGAACATCTGGAGAAGACAAAACCTGAAACACATCCAGCATTAAGATGATTTTAACTCAAACACATAGAGTCTATAATCCAGAATAACACTTCCTCCAGTGAAAAAGTGTTGTGGTCTGAATCAGGAGAGAAATCAAGCAGCGTTTAAACAGATCTAAACTAATAAGTGGCTTGATATTATTATTATTATTATTTTTTTTTTTAACTGATTCAATGCTACATTTCTCCAAATAATAAAAATTTTCAGCAAACTCTAATTTCTGAATGAACTATTTCTCTAATTGTATTGACCGTGTTTTTTTCCGTCCTCAGATCCGTGAGCAGAACCTGCAGGACAAAAAGACGGCAGGTCCACAGTCGCAGGTGCTCACAGGTGCCGTAGTTGACCGCTCCTATGTCCAGGTGAGTCCGCACACTTCTCCTCTTCCCATTAGATCCAGCACGTTCTGTTCCCGTGTGTGTAAACCTTGAACTGTGTCTCTTGACCCCAGAGAGTGACTCTATGGGACGTGAGAACAGCACACGACCAGTAAGCCACAGCTGGGTCCATTTTCATTCATTTTGATTGGTTTGCAGTGCCATGTTTGCCCTTTTTCTTCCGTTTTGTTGGATTCATTGATTATAATCAAATTTAACAGGATGATACTGTTGTGAAATTACTCTTAACACATGCAATAATAATAATTCTGCATGTCTCTCATGATGTTTGCTGACCCTAGCTGCCAATGTATTACCATCTTGAGTTTTATTACAAGTAATTAATTATTAATTTATTTTTAGTAGTTCTGGAAGTTATTTTTCCTTTGTTGATTTTCCCCCTAAAAATATTTGTTATTTTTTAAAACAAGTTAAAAGTGTTTGTTTATTTATTTTTATTTTATTATAATTTTTTTTATAAGGTCTGTGCTGGGATTTTGCGTTCCAGCAGAAATAACAATAGTTTTATAATAAAAGGTGAATACAGATTTAAGTGTGCGTCAGGTCCAGCCTCTTATTGGATGACACCCTGTTAAACTCTTTAACTCTTGATCTTTTGTTGTGAATGTACACCGCTGAACCTGTGCTTGTCTCTATCCTCTGTTGTCCTGCAGGGGGAGCTAGTGACCGCGTCTAAAGCCATCATTGAGAAGGAGTACCAGCCTCGCGTCGTGGTCAGTAAAACTGGACCCAACCCCTTCAACAAGCTCACAGACCAGGAGCTGGACGAGTATCGCAAGGAAGTGGAGCTCAAACAGAAAGGAACAGAAGGTAAAAACACACAAATGCTGTCCAATCAACACACTTCTCCTCACAGAAACTGATGCGGATGCAAACAATGAGCTGTGATGAGATATATATGTTTATATGCATCCTCAAAAGTGTATTTATTGCTCACCAAGGGTGCATTTATTTGATCAAAAATACAGTTAAAATGTGAAATATTATTACAATTTGAAAAAACAGTTTTCTTTGTGAATCTGTGTTAAAGTGTAATTTATTTCTGTGATGCTCCGCTGTTTTTTCAGCATCATTCCTCCAGTCTTCAGCGTCACATGATCTTCAGAAATCAGAATAATATGATGATTTACTGCTCAAGAAACTTTTCTGATTATTATCAGTGTTTAACACAGTAATGTTTCTGTTGAAACCGTGATACACTTTATCTTTCAGGATTCACAGATGAATAGAAAGTTCAAAAGAACAACATTTATTTAAAAATAGAAAGCTTCTGTAATATTATAAAAGTCTTTGCTGTCACTTTTGATGAATGTAATGCATCCTTGCTGAGAAAAAATATATTTATATAAATAAAATAAAAAAAACTTATTTAATATTTTATGATGATAATCATTATTTTTTTTAAATCTGAGCAATTGTATGAGCACAAGTAATGTCGGCCAAACAAATGAGCTTTTTGTGCCAAGTTTTGGATATATTGCGCGTGACTCCTGCTCAGTCCTCCAGCGCCCTCCTCTGGTCTGGAGAGAAACTGTTGTACTGCATTCAGCACAGGTCGAAGGAGTCCAGACTCCAGACGTCACATCCACACAGGACAACGATGATCCACAGGCCACTGCAACCCCCCCGCCCTCCACAATCCCCAGCCGGGGGACCGGGTCAGGTCGGGACAGCCCTGTAGATCCTCCAGCATCCCCTCACAAGGAGTTCCACTCGGCCGTGCTCCGAGCTCTGGGCTGTGATGAGTGTGAGCCGTCTGCAGGTATCTCCTGTGGAAGCAGCTCTCTCTGGGTTCACTCTGACTTCACTGGGCTCTGTCTTTCTTCCTGCCTCTCGCTGTCCCTGGTTTCGAACCGTGGTGGTCCAGTACACCTGTCTGTCTCCGTCCCACCCACTACAGTCTCGGTCCTGCACTGAAGCTCCCCCGCGGGCTCCTCGCTGTCCTCTGAAGTGGGATTGATGCTCTTTATTAAACCTGTCTGGAGCGTCTCTGAATCTGAACCGGTTTCGACTCAATGTTGATGTGCTGTTGGTGGAACTCCGTCTCTTTGTTTCATGGTGCTTCGGTGGTTTTCCTTTTTACTTTATAATGCAATGAAACATTACTGTTATAAGGTTATATCAATAAACTATAATGTACTGTTATCATATGATTTATTAAATCGGAAAGAATCAAATTTATATAATCTATTCAGAATTTTTTTTTCTTCTATCATTAAAATACTTTGGTATTAAATTTATATCATTTTTAATTGTATTGAATTTCTAATAATTTTGTTTATTTTTGTTAATTTTTTTTTTTTTTTTTCAATTTTAAGTATCATCAGTATACTATAATGGTTTTTAGTAATATTCTGGATCTATTTTCATTTTATTGTTTTTAGTAGCTTTAATATTTTTATTAATACTTTAAATTAGTGTTTATTTTTAAATTATCGATTTTACTTGGTTTTAATCATTTTATGTGTTTGTCATTTTGGTTTTACACACACACACACATATATATTATTTATATATTATTATTTAATTTTTCTAATTTAGTTTATTTTAATAATTTTATGTTTCTATAATTTATTAAATGTATTTTTTTTTATTCTTTTTTTTTGTTTTATTATGTAAATGTGGGCTTGGCAACTAACTGAAATAAAATGTTTGTTAGTTTTTTGGGGTTTAGTTCATGGTGATTTGAGGTAGATGTTATCAGATCTGTATTGAATCATTGCTGATATATTTGATCAGTGTTTATGCTTCTGTCTCCTGAAAGAGTGCATTACTCGCCTCAGTTTGACACATTTGATCATATTCACATGCATTGCACTGGTTTTCTTCCCCTTCACTCAGTGTCTATGAGGGCTTTGGTATTATCCACTTTTGCAGCATGTCCCTTACTTCCTTGAAATGTTTCCGGTGTTTTGATGCCAGATGGGTGTATTTGAGCAGGTTTCTGATCTGTAAGATGCTTGTGTTCTCTGTAGATCAGACACCGGAGACTGAAGAGGAGAATGCTCTGAGCTCACCTGTGCGTGTGGAGGAAGGTACGAGCCCACACTAATGACTAATGTGTGTCTCTGTTCGGTACTTAACACTTTTAGACATTTATCACTGTGTGTAATAACAGACCAAAGGGTATGCATTCATGTTTTGTTTTTGTTTACCCTCATAATTGTACAAGAATCTGGCTTGACACTGATGTTAGCATGACAGCTGATTTTAATGGAAGATAAATGACAAAAAAAAAAATATTCTTAAGAATAATTTTAAAGCTCGGGTAAAAAAAAAAAAAATTATACTTTTTTTTTTTTTTTACTTTTTTTTTTTTTTAGCAAACAATTTTTTTTTTTAGGTTGTGTCCTACCCTGTTGGTCTTTATTACTGTGGATTACACCCATTTGATCAAAATAGGAGCTGTTCAATTGAGATTATATAATAAACACTGTGTTATATGTGGGTATGCACCAACATTTTCACCTTTTTGACATTGATGCCAATAATTAATATGAGAATTATTTTAATAATAATAGGCCAATTTTATATATATATTATTATTATTATTATTATTTTTATTTATTTTTTTCTTTAATTCAGGTGTAATCCGTTCTCAGAAATGCATCGTCGGTCTTAAATGTCCTCGTTCATTCTTCATGCTCATTTCTCTGGGGTCTTTAAGAATGGCTCAGCACCGTTCTTTACTTCCAGTGCTCTGTGTCTCTCTTCAGGGTTTCTGTTAGTTTCTTTCTAATTTAACGCAGTGGCTTTGATTTGATCTGCATAGACATTCATTCTCTCTCTACTTGTGCTTTTTCTTCTTCGTGGCTGCATCACAATCAGGAGATGGAAATGCAAAAGAGTACCTGTTACCATAGTAAGTACCCCACCTCACACACACACACACACACACGCTTGATTCTTCTGTCCCGCTGCACGCCTTCAGCTCACTCCTCTGCTGTCGAACTCTCATCTTCTGTCATGTTCCTCTGGGCTTCATCTGTTGTGAGGGATGATCCGCTCCGCTCCAGTAGAGATGTACACCGCAAACGGCACGAAACACATTTAGCTTGTATAATGTGCATGAATTTTATCCAGATTTGATTGGATGTTAATAGTATAGAGTTTTACATTATTAGTTAATTTTACTTTTCAGTAATGTCACCACTCAAAAGAAGACAAAAAAAGTAAATAAAAATAAGTCGCATAAGGAGGAGGTCAATAGAATGTTATGACTTTTTTTAAATAGATAGAATTCCATAAAATAACATTTTAAATTTATATAATTTCAAATAAAAAAAAACAACCACATAAATTCATACAAGGAGGAGGTTAATCAATGTAACAAATAAATAGAAATCCATAAAATAACATTTAACTGACTGATTTGAACAAGTTTTGCTTTGATGTAATATGACACAGATTTAAATAGTTGTTTTAAATAAAAGGTAAAAAAAAAAAAAAAACTTAATATTTACTTTAAAAAAAAATTATAGAAAATTTGTAACTTTTAGAAATTTTAATGTAATTTTTTTAATCATAAGAGAAAGTAAAAAAAAAAGAAGTATTTTTCAGTTTTAATGCAAAAAGGAATGTATGTTATAAAGCATTATAAGCAGTTGTGACCAAAGTTAAAATGCATTCAAATATTTGCAGTTTCTTGTTACGTCTGGAATTGATTGGTTGTCGTTTACTGCATTAAACTTAAGGTGTAACAATGAATAGATGAATGTTATAGTCTTGTTCTGTCAAAATCAATGCAATACAAATCTTGATTAATGTATTAAAAATACTTCCATATAAATGATTCCTGTTACCTCCACAGAGACACGGCAGGAGCAGACGTTTAAAGACGAGAGTGACGACGCCACTTTAAAACAGAACCTCCCCGATCTGACTCCCGACGATGTCTTCGAAGACTCCGCCCTCCCTGCAGAAGACCCCGCCCCCGAGGAGACAGACCCCGCCCCTAAGTCAGAAGGGGAGGAGCCTGTGACAGGGGAAGACGTGGCTGGTGATCACTGCAGCGACGAATCGTCCAACAAATCCCCGTCAAAGAAGAAAAAGTTTCACACCCCGTCGTTCCTTAAGAAAAACAAAAAGAAGTCTGAAACCCAGTGAGGAAGCTTTTCTCCGGCAATAACGCGGTCGAAATTGATTTGTTTTTGTACCATGTTCACATTTAGCGTATCAATCTTTTTTAATTAAAGCCTCTAAAGATCGTTTTTATTATTTTAATAAATGCTTGCTGAAGTGCACTTCAAAGTGCGTCTCGTTAAGCATCTTCAACACATCTGTTTTTATAAACCACTACAATGTATCATCGCAAATGTATCCGATGTTACTGTTCGAGGAAATGAATTAATGAAAGACTTCCTCCTGGTGTTTAACGGGAATCTTTGCTATGCTGCATGTTCACCAGTTTCAGATCGCATCTTTAAACGCCTCGAGAGAAATGTGTTTAATAGCAATGAAAATAAAGCCATAATGAAAAATTTTACTCATTAAGAATTACATTTTTTTTTTTTTTTTGGACTAAATGATTTCCTGTTGTAACACACACAAAAAAAAAAAAAACACATGAAAAGATTGTTTTAAAACTAGCTGTGACTTTTGTCCTGAATTAAAACGAGTGACTTCTGTTTGCTTTTATATATTAATTTTTAGTTGTTTTTTTTAGCTGTAGGTGGTTTAGTTTTGTTGTAAATGACACTATTGAATGTCTTGTGTGAACAGCTGATGATGATAATGATGATGATGATTCGTACAAACACTGTTAAAATATTTACTCAACAGTCCTGAATAATAAAGTAATAATCTTCAAAAACGGCCGTCTGGATCCAGCATCTCTGAGTGAATCTCACAAAGAAGCATTAGATTTATATTACAGCTCAAATTTAGAAGAAAAAACGTAAGCATAAAGTAACCCATTTATAAGACCATGAATGCATATACTGTAAATAGTCTAATATCGTCATTACAAAAATAAAATCATGAAAATCATATACCATTTAACATTTATTATAATCAGTATACATTTAGGACAACAAATACTTACATTATGTATACTTGTTGCAAATATGCTATATACTTTTACTGTATTGGAGTAATATGTTTTTTTTATAGTTCATATTTCACCCCAAATTATTATTATTATTATTATTTTTAATAAAAAGTATTTTTAAGACCCTAATATTTTTTACCCCCTCTTATTTCACATTTTGTCTTGAAATCATCATCACCATAATGCATTAATATCCACTTTGCTGTAATACGATTATGGAAATAAAAAAATTAATACTTCTAAAAATACTTTTTTTTTTTTTTTTTGCAGTTATGAAAAAATACATATATACAATATATGTTATTATTTTATAAAAAAAAACTAATGGTAATGGACGTATGGACTTTTTTTTTTAAATAAAATAAAATTAAATATGGTTTTCAAAATAATAATGTAGGTAATAATACAAGCATCCTATTGAAATCATAATACATATGTGTCCCTGGAGCACAGAAGCAGTCTGAAGTCTCTAGACTCTGAAAAGTTCATCCAGCTCCAGACGCTGTGGACTTTATGACCAATTAGACACAAACTTCCAGCTTGAAATGTCAGTCGAAGAGGAAACGCTCCGTCTTTCCCTTCTTAAGTCCTGCTTGACCTTTGCTGCAGGATTCGTCGTGTAACACAAACCTGCAGCGACCTGCTCTTTAATCTGATTCACACTGATATCATTCCCAGCTTTTTTTTTTCTTAAGTTATGTCAATTGAGCCAAAAATTAGCTGGCATGTGACTTATTAGGATATTTGACTAATAATCATTTATTATCCGCCTCTCTCACTCAGTATGTGTGTCTGTGTCCCATTAGAGACTCGACAGAGAACTACTGAATCTCTCTCTCACACATTAGTGTTTTATGTATCCACTCACAGCTGGGTATTATGGGAGCTGAGTAGAAGAGGAAACACACACACAAACACACACATGAGCTGCATCAGGGTTTGATGAGTGTAATGGATTTGTCTGGTGCTCATTTAATGGAAGGACAGATGGAAAAACTGATGGATGCATAGACAGTCCAGTGTTATTTTACTGTCATTAATATTAAGGATGCACCGATATGGATACTGATAACGATATAGATACCGATGCGGATACTGATACTGATACCAATGCGGATATCAATGTAATCACGGATATTGATGCAAATAACGATATCGATACGGATACTGATACAGATATGGATATTGATGCAAATAACAATACCGATACTGATACCAATACGGATATCGATGCTAATAATGATATCGATACGGAAACCGATACCGACACTGATATCGATGCTAATAACAATATTGATATGTATACTGATACCGATACGGATAACGATGCTAATAACGATATCGATACGGATACTGATACCGATACTGAAACGGATACGGATATCGATGCTAATAGCAATATCGATATGGATACTGATGCAGATAACAATACCTGTTCTGATACCGATGCGGATATCGAGGCTAATAACAACACTGATACGGATACCGATGCAGATATGAATATCAATGCTAATACCAATACTGATACTGATACCAATGCGCATACAAATACTGATAACGATACGGTTAACGATGCTAATAACGATACCGATACGGATACCAATGCAGAAAAGAATATTGATGCTAATAACAATACCAATCCGGATACTGATTAGAGCTGTAACAGGACCCGAGCCCGACAAGTACATTTTGATTGACAGCTGTTTAAAAGCCCGAACCCGTTTACACCCGACATTATTCAAATGTGCGCACGCACACAGCTCCTTTGCCTTTTGTCAAGAATGAGTCATTTACACGTTTTAACATTTTATTCAAGTTGGAACAAAGAAATATAATAAGTCCTCTGTAACATCGTAACACCTCAGCACTCTAAACAGACATAGGCTCATTTAGTGGTGGGTCATTATTCTCATTATAAACATGGTCAAAAGTTTTCCACACCTCAGATGCTGGTGCAACCAAAACATAATCACCAGAAGCAACCGTTCATTTCACTTACTCAGCATACATTTTCACAATTTTTAATATTTGGCTTCATTTTTTCAGTATTAGCAATTTTAATACATAAAATTACCTTTTTTTATATTTGTTGGTATTTTAATTTTAGTAAAAGTTTTAGTATTTTGTTGTGTGTCTTTGTCATTTCTATTAGTGTTAGTTTTTTTATATTTCTCTTTAGCTTTTAAATAAATATTCACTCCAGCTTTAGTTTCTTTTTTATTTTTTGCATTATTTTAATAAAAGTCTGCTTATTTTAATGCAAGTCTCTGTAATGACACTGACACAATGGGTCTTATTTTCTTTCTTTTTGTTTTGTTTCTAATGAGATTTCCAATAAAACGTTTGGTACTTCAGTCTGTCACCACGAGGCTGTATTGTGTACTAACTCATGTAGCTTACTGTAGTGGAGTAAGTGAAGAAGATCCAGAGGTGTGTGTTTACTGCAGTGATGTGAGTGTCCTCTAGAGAGCAGTGTGTCTCCACGAGCATCTCACAGCTCTGTTTTCATGGGTCTGCTGACAGCTATGTGCAAATAAAAAAAAACATATAAAATCTATATAATGTTGTTAATGTCAAAAGTCATGCATGCAGTCAAATTTGTCTCTGGTCATTTGGCTAAAAATACAATTGCATCGATGCTTTTGGCAGATCCTAAGTGAAGTGCATTGCAGTAAAGCATCAAAAATATATAGTGTTGCAAAAAATATATATATGATCACCCAGCTCTATATTCAACTATGATGCATGAAGATATTAAGATAAGATATGATGTGAGATTGTTATGGAGATCCACATTTGATGTAATTTTATTATTTGTATATTTAATATAAAATATATGTGATATTATTATGGACATTTTTTTATTTTAATTGAATTATTTTATTTATTTTATTTTTTTTCATTTACTATTTTTTTTAATTTTATTTCTCTGATTCTCTGTGAAACTGCTTTGAGACACTGTGTGTTGTGAACACTTGAGAATCGGCACACACTGATGACAAACATCTGTTTGAAGCTGACACGGCTCTGTCTGGTGTGTGTGTGTGTGTGTGTGATGATGTTTGGTGAGTGTGACGAGCTGAGATCTCAAGCGAGAGTCTCGAGCCGTGTGGAAGTTATTCTGGGATCAGGTGTCCAGTAATGATGTGTTTAAAATAGCCCAGCGGTTCTGAGACGGACAGAGCTCTGTTCATCTGTGCTTCTGCTGTCCGGACAGCTTTCAGATAGTCTGTTCTCTTTTTAAGATTTATTATTTGTATTTTACTGTATTTTCTTCTTATTAAAGCATTAAATTCAGACTGCAACAGTTGCGTTTTATGTTGGTTTCCCAGAAACGTGCTGAAATAATATTAGGAGAAAGGCCTTCATGCTGTCCCTCCTGTGTTCTTGTGTGAAGTTGTTAACGAGACCCACATTTATTTTATTTTATTTGATTTGTGATCCACATATTTTATTTGAGATTTTATTTTATTGGTTTTATATTTTATATAAAATATATGTGATATTATAATGGACATCCACAAGTTTTTATATTTATTTTGTTATTTTAATTTAATTTAATTGATTATATATGATGTTATTTTTATTATATGTGAAATATTTACGGAGATCCACGTTTTATTTTATTTGTGATCCATATATTTAATATTTTTATTGGCAACAACATTTTATTACATTTTATATTTTATTGTTTTTATATTTTATATAAAATATATGTGATATATTTTTATTTTATTATTTTAATTTAATTTAGTTTAATGGATTATATTTTATTTTAGTTATATGTGATATTGTTACTGAGATCCACATTTTATGATTATTTAAAAAGTAATACTATAATATTTTATCTAATTTGATTGATTTATTATTTTAATGTATTTTTCATTAATTTAAATGTATGCATTTTGTGTTATAAATGTCAATGCATTTTTATTTACAGAAAGTGCTAATTTTGTCCATGTGATGCCAAAGCCAGAAAACCGTCCTTCAGTTTGCTTTAAAAAGATCACAGACCGATATTAAAGCATCTCGATCTCTGTGTTGCTCTGAGCAAAATTTGCCACTGATTTTTATGAAGCAATTTCACATTTATGATCTTTCTTCAGATTCAATTTCTGAACTCTTTTAAGGCCAAAGTTACGCAGCTGAGCTCCAGAAAGATGGGATTTTCAATAACTTATTAAAACAGTTGAAATAAAAATAACTTTATTATTACTGATGGTGGATGTTTGGATGGTTTCAACAAAACAGTTTTAGGTCTTTTACAATGTGTTCAGAGGCTTTTACAGCCAGCACACACACACACACTCTCAATCACTCACTAACTCTCTCTCTGTCACACACACACACACACACACTCTCAATCGCTCACTAACTCTCTCTCTGTCACACACACACACACACTCTCAATCACTCACTAACTCTCTCACACGAGCGACAGGCCTCTGTGTCCAGTGTTCAGACACGTGTCTGTCTGATGAATTCTCACGCAGAGAAGAAAAATGTTATGAAAGCGCATGATTCGGCTCGAGAGAGAGTGCTGGGATTATTGATCTAACCCTTCGCTTTAGGTTTGAACACAGAATGAAAGAAAACATTGATCCGGATGGGTTTGTGAAACTGTGCTTAGCTTGTGTTATTAAGTGTTTTTTAATGGAGTCCTTCTTTAAATCACGAGCGTGTGTCGGAGGACCAAGGATTTAGAGCCGTATTTTACAGAGAAATTAAGAAGTTTTAGTCTGAGAAGAGGCCTGTAGGTGATTCTAGTCAGGACAACTGAAGATTAAAATATATATATTGTATTTTTTATTATTATTGTATTATTAAATTGTATTAGTAAAAAGAAAATCCTATATTAATTGTATTATATAGGTTCAGTTCAATTCTTACACTTATAGTCTGTGTGTTAATAAACTTCTTTATTAGTAGAAATAAAATCGTTAGTGCAGTTGTATATTATATTATATATTTGCACTACTTTCTTATATTAGAGATCCAGTCTTGATTTTGATATGTGTCTACTTAATGCTTTTAAAAAAAAATAGTTGAGCACAGTTTTCCCGTCTTAATGTATTTCTCATTGAAGCTTTTTCTGCTGCTTGCTCGTGATTGGCAGGTTGTTTTAGGGGCGGGGCATTCTCATTCTAGAGAGCATCTGATTGGACGAAAGTCTGTGGTTCAGTATACATGATCAAAATTTGCTCCTTGTTTTTTCGACGGAAAATGAAAGATTTGTGAAAGAAATGGATTTTGGTCAGTGTTTAGAGTCAGATTTCCTTTTATATTTATGAATTTGAATTAAATGTGAATCGGTTGTTTGCACATGATGTCATGAGGGCAGGAAGTGATCTTTCTATATAGGAATCGCTAGCAGAAACTCAAAATGTCTATGTTTTGCATTGTTTATGGATGCTCAAATCGGTCAAACCGAGAAACCACAAGGTGCTTTTATCGTGTACCAAAATATTGTTGTTCATAAGGGGAGGAAAAGACAAGAAACTGACTGAAAATTACTGACATTACAGTAATGCACTAACTAGCTTTTCTGCGTCAGAAACAGATAACATGTTCCGTAGCTTAGCTGTGTTTCTGAGGAGGAAGAAGGCTACTTTTGTAATAATGATTTTTGAAAAATAAGTTGCTGTCTAATATAACACCCATACTTATATAACTGTAAATCCTGCTAGTTGCAAATTTAATTTGAAGAGATTATGTCTACAGGTTTTTGGTCCAATAAGTAATACTTCATGATCATCCATTGTTTTATATATTTAACACATTCTGCCAACTTGGCTAGTTTAGAAATTTCAACTGGTCTTGATGAATTATATGACTGAGTATCATCAGCAGTGGAAACTAAATCCAAGTTTTCTAATAATATTGCCAAGTGGCAGCATGTATATTGAAAACAACAGAGGGCCTAGCACAGATCCTTGCAGCACCCCATAATTTACTGATGTTCACTTGGACTTTTCACCATTTAAGTAGACAAATTGTTAACGGCCTGCAAAGTACAAAGGACACCCCCAGAGTCTAGATTTTAAAATAGTTGTATCTCGGCCAAATATCGTCCGATCATAACAAAAATTGTGAGACTGCGATAGATTGATGTGAGTGGCAGGTTTTTTTTTTTTGTTTTTGTTTTTTTGAAAGAAGTTAATGCTTTTATTAATCAAGGACACATTAAATTGATCAAAAGTGACATTAAAGACATTTATATTGTGACAAAAGATTTCTATTTCAAATAAATTCTGTTCTTTTGAACTTCTAGTTATCTGTGAATCCTGAAAAATAAAATGCATCACAGTTTCCACAAAAATAAGTGTCTTCCACACTGGTTGAATTGTAATCTAGATGAGCTTAAAGCTAAGAGACAATCAACTAAAAAGCATCTAAAAGCTCGGCAGCGTGGTTGTAAAATATGTATTGGAAAACAGCAACTTCAGTGAAGATGTGCCCTTAGAAGACAGCTGTAGATGTCTAGGCAGTTGACAACTTATTAGAGTTTAGAACAGAACCACAGTGTCACCTAAAAAAGTATATATAACATCTGACAGAGTGTGTGTATGTGAGTGTGTGTGTGTGTGTGAGAGAGAGAGAGAGAGAGGATGTGTGTGTGTGTGTGTGTGTCTGTGTCTCATTGGACCATTGATTGGAGACAAGCATTGACCCCTGGGAACGGTTTCCATAGTGATGGTTGCTGGTCAGTGTAATGTTACCATGGCAGCAGTGACCTCAGCAAGGTACAGGACTGCAGGGGTCAGTGAAAGCGATCCGTCTCACACACACACACACACACTCTCTCTCTCTCTCTCTGTCTCTCTCTCTCTCTCTCTCTCTCTCTCTCTCTCACCTTCACTCTTCAGCTGTGGCTCTCCTTTTAGATGTTCAGGGCTGGGATTTACCCTTCCCAGCATCCCCTGGGGTGGTGAGCAGACGAGCAGGTGATTAAACCATGAGAGAGCGCTCCGGCCCACGGATGTGCCTCTATAATCCCACACAGCTCGCTCACACACACACACAAACACACACACACACCAGAGCAGCGTCTGTGAAGAGATGTCAGTTCTCTTCAGAGGACAGTCTCTTCCCTCAGACTGTAAAAACTCATTCATACTCTTAATGCATCATCACAAGATGATAAACGAATGCCTTTTGTTGTTATTGGCATTGAATCTGGATTGATGTGATTGGGTGCATTAAGTTTCAATCCTGTATGTGCAAGAATGAATGAGATTTGAGATCTGCAAATAAAATCACAGTATTTTCCTCACATTTATTAATTTTAGTTGAGAGTTTAGTCATTTTAGTAAATGTTTTTATATTTTTTTAAACTTTCATTTATTTATTTTTTTATTTTAGATTTAATGTACATTTATTTAAAATATCTTTATATAGTTTTAAAAATTTTTAATTACTAAATATAATTTTATTATTTATTATTATGAAATAGTATACTTTTTTAGTTTTATTTTATTGTTACTATTTTACCACTTCAGCTAGAAAATGAGTAATGTTTTCTTGGAAACGATCTGAAATAAAATGTTTCAATTTATATTACATTTTATTCCAGTTAATTACATCTAAAGAAAAACAATAAGAACCCTAGTGAGATTATTTATTAAAATCAATTTTTTGTGCTCTTTTATTTTTAATGTCTGCATTCTCTAGTATGTCACTTATGCAAAACAGCACATATATTTAGGATCAAATAGATTAGTGCTAATTAAAATTAGCTTTTTTTATTGTCGCTTTTTGATTACTTGTATGTGAATGCTGGCATGCTCGTGATCGTGTGTGGTGTGTGTATGAAATCATGCTGAGAAACGCTCCTGACTGCAGCAGGGCTGAATTTTAAAGTGTTCCCCTGTGAAAACACACTAAGGGAGGAGGCAGAGGGAGGATGGATGGGGTTAACAAGGCCGGCTCATGCTTGACACGGACATTTGACCTTGCAGGAGCATCTCTGAATTATCAGCCACTGTGTGTGTGTGTGTGTGTGTGTGTGTTGATATCATGCTGTGAAGTAAACATGCTTGTGTTTATATGCCTCACTGAAGAAACACAAAACTCACAATCACAGCTCAAGCCAACAAAAGCGGACACGTCTGCATCACATTATCACGGTTACCAAATCAAACAATTCAGTGACAGGTCAGCATGATATCTGCTTCAGATGAAACGCTGTTTAATTTGTCTTCTTATTCGCTACATTTGAAATTGGAACCTCTGAAGTGAGTGATTTGGAACACCTGATGTTGCTAGTTCATCTGTCTAACGATTTTAAATGTTACTTTTATCGCCAAACGGAATTTCTATTTAAAAGTGATTTTGTGTTCTCTTGGAGTTTGTTCTTGGTTCTGGTTGATGTGCATTGTGGGAAAATGCAATGTGATGCTGTCCTTTATTTGGCCAAACTAAGTATTTTTGTTAATTTTGCTGCCTGCTTTTGGAAATGATTTTACTTGGGGGGTCAAAAAAAAATTCTTTAGAATAAAATAAATAAATGAAAGATAAACAACTGGACATTTATATATTTTTTACTTAATTCATTCAATAGAATATAGGCAAGGCAGATTTTTTTTTATATAAATGAATATGAATTATATTATATAGTAATTAATAAGTAAAATTATATATATAAAAAATAATAAATTCAAAAATAAAAATAAAAATATTAAAAACAATAAAAGCTAAATAAAGATGTATATATATAAATATAGATATATATAAAGGAAACATTTAAAAACACAACAACTTTACCAAAGCTTTCAATAAAATTAAAGCTAAAAAAGATATTATACAAATTAATTACAAATATTAATAAGTACTATATTTGCTGAGGCAAAATGTATTTTTAAGTTTTTAGTGTGATGTTTACATTTTATTTTATTTCAGCCATATTTCAATGATTCAAAACTATTTTTAATAGTTTTATTTTTAGTTTAAGAAACACTGAAATAAATGGATTTTAAAACTGAAATTATTTGCAAAAAATTGGATACTTGTTTATCTACACATGAAAAAGTCTTACCCATAAAAAAGAAATAAAACTGACATAAAATTCTTGTTATATTCTTATTACTGTTATACAGTATTTGACTTAAATCAGCTGAAAATAAAAGACACAACGATAAAAAGTATTATTTATTAGAATTTTTTTCACATTACAGCAAAGATAATTTATTTTTATTTAATTTTAATATTTTTATTTTATTATTAGTCCAAAAATACGTCATGACAAGGAAAAAAAACATATAATATATCACACTGGATTGTAAATCGCATTTATTTAGAACCAAGAACAAAGAGAGAACATTACCGTCTACAGCCGCGGTTCATGTCAAATTAATTTTGATAAATACATCGCACCTGACTATAAGTCGCAGGACCAGCCAAACTATGAAAAAAAAGTGTGACTTATATTCTGGAAAATACAGTAAAGTATGGAACATGAGAGGAGAAAGAGTTACTTGTTAGGGATGATGTTAGGAAGTGATATTGAGGTTGCTACATTTTTAATGATTACAGTAGTTAAAACAGCTAAACTTCACCATCTTAGCTGTAAAATGCTTGAAATATTTTGTGCTTTTACTTTTTAAAATGTTGGTAACGTTAAAGTTAATGCTTACAAACTTTGAAGATTTTGAATTCAGAAGTTACATTTGTAATGGTGTATTTTCATTTAGATGTGGTATTATTATTTGTGCAGTAAGATTAATTACTGCATAAATTAATTAAGATTATTAAGTAATAAATTAATTTTAAGACAGATTGGAATAGATTGTATAATATGTTGTTATAACATCATATTTTATAATCTATTCCATGCTATCTTAGAATAAACCTTTTTATTTTTTTAAATCCATTTCATAATCTGTTTATTCAGGTTGAGCTTAGACCAAGAGCAGAGAAAGACACTCATTCCAGCTCAACTTTACTTTTAAGCGCCACAAGTCAGATAGTCACATCCTAGAGTTTTTTTTTTTTTTTGTCAATCCACCCTCAGAAGAAGACAAAATACCTGACAGTACAGAGAGTGTTTAAGTTGAGTGTTTAAATCAACAGTACACAAAAATGTACCCGTTACGATCTCTCGAAATGATTCAAATGATTTGCGATCCCGCTACGAACTCTCGAAGTGATTCAAATGATTCGTGATCCCGCTTTGAACTCCCGAACAGACTCAAATGATTCGCGATCCCGCTACGAACTCTCGAAATGATTCAAATGATTCGCGATCCCGCTTTTCTACTCCCGAACTGACTCAAATGATTTGCGATCCCGCTACGAACTCTCGAAATGATTCAAATGATTCGTGATCCCGCTTTGAACTCCCGAACAGACTCAAATGATTCGCGATCCCGCTACGAACTCTCGAAATGATTCAAATGATTCGCGATCCCGCTTTTCTACTCCCGAACTGACTCAAATGATTTGCGATCCCGCTACAAACTCTCGAAATGATTCAAATGATTCGCGATCCCGCTTTTCTACTCCCGAACTGACTCAAATGATTTGCAATCCCGCTACGAACTCTCGAAATGATTCAAATGATTCGTGATCCCGCTTTGAACTCCCGAACAGACTCAAATGATTCGCGATCCCGCTACGAACTCTCGAAATGATTCAAATGATTCGCGATCCCGCTTTTCTACTCCCGAACTGACTCAAATGATTTGCGATACCGCTACAAACTCTCGAAATGATTCAAATGATTCGCGATCCCGCTTTTCTACTCCCGAACTGACTCAAATGATTTGCAATCCCGCTACGAACTCTCGAAGTGATTCAAATGATTGGCGATCCCGCTTTGAACTCTCGAAGTGATTCAAATGATTCGCGATCCCGCTACGAACTCTCGAAGTGATTCAAATGATTCGCGATCCTGCTTTGAACTCCCGAACTGACTCAAATGATTCGCGATCCCGCTACGAACTCTCGAAGTGATTCAAATGATTCGCGATCCACAAACTGACCCAAATGATTCGCGAAACCGCTCCGAACTCAAGAACTGACTCAAATGATTCGCAAACCCGCTCCGAACACTCGAACTAATTCAAATGATTCGCGATCCACAAACTGACTCAAATGATTCGCGAACCCGCCTTGAACCTCCAAACTGACTCAAATGAATCATGCTCTGAACTCCCGAACTGACTCAAATGATTCACATGTATATATACATTCATAGTATCTCGGTTAAAAAAACAAAACAAAAACAAAAACACTGATTTCTTTTTTTTTTAACCATAACCACAAATGAGAAAAGACTTCTAACTTCTAATTTCTCTACATTATACTATAATCTGGTCATGTTTATACTGTAAAACTGTATCATTGCCATGTGCATAAGTTATATAGCTATATAATGCATGTGTGTATGACATATATATGTTTATACATTTATGCATTTAACAGACAAAAAAGAGGAATGAAAGTAATTAATCGAAGAGACAACAATACTGGTAATATACAATGCCAGGTTTATTATATATATATATATATATATATATATATATATATATATATATATATATATATATATATATATATATATATATATATATTAGATTAAGATACTGTATATACAATATGATCAAAACTGGTCTTTATTAATCTGTGAAGATGCAGG